>NC_092014.1:1216373-1356373 GCF_042242105.1 Pempheris klunzingeri
GAATGTAGTCTGGTGTGTGTGCTGTTTGTGGTTAAACCAAAAGGATCTTCCAGGTCTCTCTCTGTAGGGATCCTTTCCATGATGCCGTCACACACTTAGAATAAGTTCTGCTTCATCTGGTTTACCGTCCCACTGATTAGTGTGGTGACAGGGGGTGTGGTTGATGACATGTGACCCTCTGTACTGTTGCTTTCCTCCTCCGTTATTGCTCCAGTAAGCGTTCACGGATTTCAGGTCACTGTGACTCGTCCTGATGGACAAACAACCAGCAACATTGATCTCCAAACACATCAGCGTTTGATTGTAGTGACATCTCCAGCCGCTGCGTCCCCCTGATTAGCCCTGAGTCTGGGCCGCTCAGGCTGAGCCGCCGGCATGCTGGCGTAGAGACTCACAGCGTCTAATCTCTTGAATGAGAATTGACTGACGCTGTCAGAGTTGATGTTATCCACGAGTCTGTGGATGGAGCTGCCATTATTTTAATTAAAGCAGGCCAGGGGAGGGGTGAAGACGGAGGGCAGGGGAGGGAATGACAGAGCATGAAACACGCACAGAAGGCATCAGTTTTATTTTTTATCTGAACAGCGAAAACCCCGATGGATTAACGTTTCTAACCTGAAACCTTTTTGTGATTAGAACCCCAAAGACAAGGTGATGTGTGAGGCTGCTGCGGGCAGATTGTCTCTGGGTTTGGTTGTCAAAAAGGCTGTTAACACTGCCAACAGGATGATGTACGAGAGGAGAAAAACACGAAATCGTACTGTTTGTTTCCATCCAGTGTAGATCAGGTCGGCACGTCGGGGAACTTTGGCTCTCTGAGGGAAAGCAAACGACACTCGGCGTAGACTTTACAGTAAAAGAGCTGCACAAAACCAAACCGTCTGAGGGAAACACCTGGCTGAATGCTCGGAGGCCTCAGAACCAAAACCAGGAGCCAAAAGAGGCTGAATGGCTCCACAGGGCTGCACTGTTGGGGATATCAGATGGTCGCCGATTTCAAAATGCTGACCTAAAAGTGCGACTCACTGGTGTGTCTGAGGACTCTTCCTCCTCCTCCTCCTCCTCCTCCTCCTCCTCCTCCTCCTCTGGGAGCTGAGCCGAGGCCTCGGGTCCCGTAGAGCTGACGGAGTCTCTGCCAGCGTCGGTGTAAAATATCAGTGCGAGGACGAAGGGACAGAACGATGCAATCTGCTGAGCTGACGGCTTCACAGAGCCTGATCCTGCACAGCGGGACGTTTCCAGGAAGCCCAGACACACAGTATAAGAGTGTGTGTGTGTGTGTGTGTGTGTGTGTGTGTGTCTGTGTGTGTGTGTGTGTGTGTGTGTGTGTGTGTGTGTGTGTGTGTGTGGATGCAGAAGTTGTCTTGTTTATCTCCAGGGAGGCTGAACGCTGTGAGCAGCAGCAGAGTCAGAGGTGGATCAGACTACCTGTGACTGTTACCGGATTCTAGTGTCCAGTTTTAGCATTAGCATTAGCATTAGCATTAGCATTAGCTCCAAACGAATAAATAAGAATAATGTGATGAGAAAGTCGAGGTGAACGTTCACTTTGTGTTTTGTTTTAGTCTCCATGTTGATGAAGCTCCTGCTCCTTCGTGCTGCATTCAAGGACTGTAAGGACCTTCGTCTGTGAACAGGCTTATAATCACTGTTAAATCAGTCGTGGCCAGAGACGTGTGTGTGTGTGTGTGTGAACGCTGTGAGCAGCAGTTTTCATGGAACCAGATTAAAGAGGTGGATCAGACCTTTAAGGAGAAATCCTCCTCTGATCCTCCAGTGCTGTTATCACACCTCACATCTTCACCTCCTTCCAGGAAACAATAACACCTATCAGAATAAATCTTTCTGGGTCTTTCTGTCGAGGCAGCTCGATCTCACGAGTTATAAATAGCACTTTCATATTTAACGCCACTAATATGAAACATCTAAATGTGACATTGTGACTTTGGAGCTTTTAACGTGTTCGTCCAACACAAAAAAACACTTTTCTCACTCATTCTGCTTTAGTGACTTCTGGAACCTTCTAGCTGAGGTTGGACACATTTTAGGGACATGAAGAAGAAGAAGGTCCTCCAAGAGACGACGTCACCAGAAGAAGAAACGCTGCAGAGTTCAGAGGGTTCAGCGCTGGCAGCATCATGATGCAGGATTAAACCACTCAGGTCAAAGTTTTTCGAGTCTGCTGGTTGATTTTCAGACAGAAAAGACCTGAAGTGAGAGCAGATCACTGTGTTAAACAGAGCAGGGTGTTTCACAGCAGCCTCTGACTTCCAGATATCCAAACATCTCTGCTTAGTCAACGTGTTGGCGTCGCTCTCATGCCGCTGATTGGGTTTCCTGCCTCTGCGCTCCCCGGATCTTTTTTCGGGTCGTCGTAGTGTCACGTAGAGCCGAGCGAGGTGTCCTTGAGCGACACCCGATCCGTTTTATCTCTCGCCATAAATCCCCGCTCTTCCTCCGGCCAGTTCCCCGACATCGTTTGAGCTAAACTGAGCTCGTAACCCGAGGCAGAGCTGGGAGCGTGTTGTGTCGACGCCGGGGTTATGGCACCACTGACCCCCCCCCCCTCCAAGTCTAAATATAACCGACTCACGGCTGCTTACATGAGCACGGGTCAGGCGTCTCTGGTGACCACGACACCTGATCCAGGGGGGACGTACACGGAGCCATGTGCTCCGAGCGGCAGCAAAACACGCCTCCATCTTTACACACCGGCACACATGTGAAAAGCCCCGACACCGACGGGCCGACGGCAGAAAGACAAGTCTGGACGTGTCTGAATATCAGTGAGACCACGACACAGTGAAGCTCCGAGTACGTTTGAGGGACTTTAGCCACGTGTTTCCTGCAGAGTGACTCACTTCTGCAGTTACAAGTCATTACTAATACTAATACGTCAGAATCTGAATCAGACACCAAAGAAGGACAACAAGAGTCAAGAGTCATCCACATAAAATGTAAAAATGTACAATAGAATTGTGTAAAAGTGGGAAATAAACTCACTGGATGCACCGTTTCACTCCTATTCCCCAACAGCAACAAACAAAGAAGACAAAACAGAGTTCACCAACACATCAGGCGGCCATCTTGGACGTAATGACGGATGAAACACGTGCTTATTGTACCCTACTGTCCCTTGTCCTTCAGTTAATTATTAATTAATGCACAGATGTCTGCAGTACAAATGAACTGCACCTTGGAAATAAATAAAGTTGTCTGAGTCTGAATCTGTGCCACAAATGCATCTATTCATCCTCTTCATACCTGCGTCACCAAACACAACATCTGAGCCTTCTGCTGCACAAAGACTGAACCCTCTGTCCATTTAAACAGGAACATGCTAACATGCTAACATGCTAACACCACAGGAGCCCAAAAGTTCTGACGTCGACCACATCCAGCTCCTCCCCTGAAGTCTGGCTGTAACTCCCAGCGTTCCCATCGAGCCTTTCATGTTTGCATTGTGCATCTGTATTTATTTATTCATTCATTAATACGTGTTTACTTTTTTAGCAGCCAGGCTTTAAAAAAAATGAGGACAAAATGAGGCTGAGGGCGTTTGACACGAGGCTGATTTTTAAAAGAAGAAAATAAATCAGCTTCTTGTCTGTGATATTAAAGTAGGGCAGAGAGCAAAACAAGTAAACAGGCTCTGTTTACTGGAGGAAGTTTGGAGAACATTTAAAATGAGCAGAAGGTTTATTTCACTTATTTTTCTTTCTAATTTTCTGAAGTTTAAACTCAGAGACATAATAATTAGTTTTTATATCTCAGGACTCTTATTTTGTTAAATTTATTTAAAGGCTGGAGCTGAGCCAGACCGCATTTAGGAACCAGCTTCAGACTTTAAACCGACCGCAGACATCTGTCTGTTTGAAGGACATTTCAAAATAGCGAAGACATATTTTAAAAATTGAGGACAAGCAAGCTCATTTTTGTAAAATAAAACAAAGGCAGAAAACTGGTCTGAATGCTTTTAGAGACTGAGGACATTATTTGCAAGCGTGACCGCGTCTGAAAAATAACCCTAAATTCCACCGGGTGCGACCGCATCGTGTTTCTGCTGCGACCGATGGCGGCGTCTTAGGTTACAGCTTGTGATTCGACCAGAAACACTGCGGCGTGTTTCAGAATCATCACAGGCAGACGCTGTTTGCATGTTGGAAAAAGAAAATTTAGTGTTTAATGTACCTGCAGTTCATTTTTGGATGTGATTTATTATTTTAACCCAAACCGCCATCTTCTCCTAAACCTAACCAACCTGCCACTGAACACTGATAGTAACAAAAGAAACATGAAATATATACGTTAACAAATAAATATATGTACTCACATGTTGCTCTCACACAGGATTTGAACCCCTTCCTCCCTATTGTGACTCCTGTAACTAAACCATTCAGTCACCTGCTATTTGCACCCCACTGTGGTCACGTAGTGTAAAGAACGATAAATTCCTTGGACAGATGTGGGTGTGAAAGTTCAATGGTTTAGTTACAGGACATTTCATGCAGGAGACCATCTATCTATCATCTATCACTGAAGCTGTTACTGTGTATGGCTGAACTCAAAGCCACCAGACTCCATAGACAAAAACAGTAATTTTACAGCACAGATCACAGGGGGTTGTCAGACTAGATGCTTTGACTTTCATGTTTTAACACACAAGTATGGATCTGAACTGACTCTTTAAAACACCAGAGACACACAATAACACAAACAAACTAACCGATCGAGGCAGCAACAGACCAGCAGCTCCTGTATTCTCCAAGATAAAATTACTGTTTTTGTCAATGGAGTCTGGTGCTGTTGTAGAGAGCATAGATGGATGTAACAGCTACAGCTCCACGCTGAAAAGGGCTTGGTTTTTGAGGTTAAGGTTAGAATTAGGTTATGGTAAGGGTTAGAGGATGGCATTACATCAACAGGCGTCCTCACAACTATAGAAAGACAAGAATACGTGTGGGCATGTGTGTGTCTAAAGGGTAAAGGGGGGTCTCAGGTTTCCCTGGGGTCAGACGTTTAAATATAACTTCATGTACCCAGAAAAAGCAGCTCACACACAGGAGGGGGTTTACCCAGTCCGTATGTGTGGTTTTATCTATATACTCCCACTGTGCGTCTAAGTATAGACGCCAAGTCTACCCAGCAACCCCCTGTGCCCTCTCAGGGAGCAGTGAGTGAGGGTGGGGGGGTTGGAGTGTGTAGTGAATCTATTTTTACCCCATTTTTGGTCTGAGGATGGTGATGTAGGGGGGTCGTTTGTCCCTCCGTCACACTCGGTCAGCACCAACATGTCCTGATCCTGAAAAGGAACGTTTTGACATTTTGGGAAATATGTTAACAGGGTGAAACAGTTCGCCTGTGAATCACATCAACCAGCACAGGAGCTGCTACTGTTTCTCTAACTATTGTTAGATATGATAAAAGTCTTAGAGACACTAACAGGGTGTTAGATTTTAGTCTTTATTCATGATTGTTGAGTTTTAAAGTCCTCTCTGTCCACATCCTGGTGTGTGAGTGACTGGTAGGTAGTAAAAGTGTTGGAACTGGTTCAGTAGATCACCTGATCACAGTAGGTCCACTAAAAGAGCTTGTTTGATCCACTGACAGGCTCAGAGTGTTATTCTAAGTGTGTGACAGCATCATGGAAAGGATCCCTACAGAGAGAGACCTGGAAGATCCTTTTGGTTTAACCACAAACAGCACACACACCAGACTACATTCACTAAAACAGGGATTTTAGAGAACAGGACACAGGAGCTGCTGCTTTGCTATTGTCTTTATTGGTTAGTTTGTTTGTGTTATTGTGTGATTTGTGTTTTAAAGGGTCAGTTTGGATCCAACACAATATTTTTGTAGCACACAGTAACACAAACACACTGACTGATGGAGGCAGCAGCTGAGCAGCAGCTCCTGTGTCCTGTTCTCTAAAATCCCTGTTTTAGTGAATGTAGTCTGGTGTGTGTGCAGAAAGCGATATAACGGCTGTTTATGGTTAAACTAAAACTGATCTTCCAGGTCTCTCTCTGTAGGGATCCTTTCCATAATGCTGTCAGACAGTTGGGGCTGAGGTGATCCACTGGATCAATTCCAACACTTTTAGTTATTTAAACACCAGGATGTGTACAAATCAGGCCCAGGTTTTAAAATACCAGAGTTACCTTTTAAAATCAACTTAACCTCACCTGGAAATCTTGTCTTTGCCGAGCTCCAGTGGTTTAACTTGTCGTCCAGCTCTGGTGATGCACAGGTGTACTCTGTGACATCACTATTACACCTGGATGAGGTGAAGCAGGCCTGAAATGTTCAAACAAAGAGGACAATGAATTACTGTTTGAAATGACAGCGGATACAAACATGAAGTCATTCTGAATCTTCAGTTCCAACTTCTGACAAACAAAATACATTTCTCCATTTCCTCAAATCCCTGAAAAGTTTTTGAAGACTCAGTGTTTTCCTCCGACTGAGGCGGTTTGTTTTCAGTCACAAGTGATGAGTCAAAAGCTGAACTGGAATCAAAAGCATCTCAGTGTGAGCGTAGAGTAAAATATGCACAAACACAAGCCCAGAAAGACTCCAGAGCTCCCAAACATCCATATTTAGAGCAATTTAAATCCCATTTTCAAGCCTCTGAACCCAGACTCTGAGTGCAGCGTTTGAGGGTTGGTTTCCATATTTTTTTCTACATTTTCCCATCGCTGGAGGTTGGCTCCCGGTGAAAGTAGGTCGACCACAGTGGAAGCTTGGCTTTCCTCCTCACAGACGCTTCCTCACTTTGGGTTTTTCTCTGCAGGAGGAAAAAGCCTCCTCAGTGTGTGTGCCCGGGCTCTGTGAGGATACACAGGAAAGAAAAACACAGCGTTTGGACCGAATGCAGTTTATTCCTCTGAAAATCGACACGCAGATGCGGAGATTTGGACGTCTGCAGCAGACAGACAATAATCCATCACTGTCAATATGTTCTCTGTGTTCATTCCTGTTAATATCACACAGTGAACAATGTGGTGACACAGATACACACTGAGCTGTTCTACTAGTTTAAAATATTCATTCAGTAACAACCCTGATGAGACACACGTTTATTATTATTATTATTATTATTATTCAATTAGCTTTATCTGCGTCTTGTGTTATGTATTCTTCCATTTTCACTTTGATTTTATCTCGTTTTTTTGGTTTGGTTTTTTCCTTCATATGTTACATTGATGTTTTTAATATGTTTTTAATGTTCACTAAATGTCTGTCTCATGTGAAGCACTTGGTCAAGTGCACATCCTGGAGAGTGAGGTCCAAAAACACGCCTGCTGAAACAGCCGTTATATCGCTCTCTTCAACAACACCAAACTCCATTGACAAAAGCAGTAATTTTACACTCTATTTCTGGTCTACAGCTTTCTCGGTCAGTTAGTTTGTTTGTGTTATTGTGTGACTTTGGTGTTTTAAAGGATTAGTTCAGATCCAACACAATATCTGTGTAACACACAGTAACACAAACAAACTAAATGATCAAGGCAGTGGTAACCCAGCAACTCCTGTGCTGTGCGAGGTAAAATCCCTGTTTTAGTGAATGGAGTCTGGTGTGTGTGCTGTTTGTGGTTAAACCAAAAGGATCTTCCAGGTCTCTCTCTGTAGGGATCCTTTCCATGATGCTGTCACACACTTAGAATAACACTCTGAGCCTGTCAGTGGATCAAACAAGCTCTTTTAGTGGACCTACTGTGATCAGGTGCAGTTGTCCCAAAGGATCACGTTGCAGCCCGTTTGGTGGCTGCTGGCTGAGGTGATCTACTGGACCAGTTCCAACACTTTTACTACCTACCAGTCACTCACACACCAGGATGAGGACAGAAGGACCCTTTAAAATACTTAAGTTCTCTTTTAAAATATAGATCCAACATCTCAGATCTAAACCATAAACAAGATATTGACTCTTTTCCAAATGTTCCTTACTGCAGCCTGCAGTTCTTCCTCCTCATCCTCCACATCCGCCCCCCCCAGCTCTCTCCTCTCTCTCCTCTCTCTCTTGGATGGACGCCCGGTCTCAAACATCCCTTCTCACAAATATGCACTCCCCCTCCCCCCTCCCTCACCCCCCCATCAACCACCACCGCCGCCATCTAAACATATCCTGCCCCTGGCCTGCTGGATAACTTTCCATGAGGCTGAGAGTGACACCGAAGAGTTTTTCCCCTTCCCACAAAACCCGATCCCATCCTGGACCGCAGCAGAGGAGGGGGGGGGGATGCTCTTCCATGAATCATGGCTGGGAACCAGATGTTTGCAGCTAACAACGACAGAGGCAGAGAGATGTCTGCCTCCCCCTGCTCCTGTGGGGGTTTGAGCTGCCATGCACAGGCTGTTATTAGAGCAGGGTTTTTTTTAGCTTGGGAAAAGAGACGAGAACGTGTGAGGCTGTCGGGGTCGCGGTGGGAATCCTGCCCCGCCTGTGGGAGGACTCGATGAATCAGTGAATGAAAGGATGGGATCAGGTGGATGCTGCATTTTAAAGGACAGTTCAAGCACAAAAGAACTGCTCACATCTGATTCCACTCAGGAAGGAACCAAACTTCATTGAAAAAAGACACGATTTAACAGGGCGGTGATGGTTTTCAGCGTATAAGCAAGGACGGGATCACACACGGCCGATCGTGTGCTCGTGAAAACCCTCACATTGATTTGGGGACAGCGACACAGCCGGTTAGCTGCTAAACATGCTGTGAGATTATAATCACTGTTTGTCAACCAGACGCAGCGTTGTTCACCGGGGCCTGTGGCTCAGAGGAAGAGTGGGTGTGTTCCTGAAGCAGCTTCAGTGTGTGAAGGAATCATCTCCTCCATCTTAGATTCCTCCAGTGTGAGTGAGGATGATGATGATGATGAGGCTCCATACAGACTGTTTACTGTTTACTCTTGCTAGCATAACGTTAACTTTGTGGCTAGTTAACCTTAGCTTTGTGGCTAGTTAACATTAGCTTCACAGCAAGTTAACGTTAGTTTTGTGGCTAGTTAATGTTAGCTTCACGGATAGTTAACGTTAGCTTTGTGGCTAGCATAACATTAGCATTGTGGCTAGTTAACATTAGCTTTGTGGCTTATTAATGTTAGCTTTGTGGCTAGGTGACGTTAGCTTTGTGAATAGTTAATGTTAGCTTTGTGGCTATCATAGCGTTAGCTTTGTGGCTAGTTAACGTTAGCTTTGTGGTTAGCATAATGTTACCATTGTGGTTAGTTAACGTTAGCTTTGTGGCTAATTAATGTTAGCTTCACAGCTAGTTAATGTTAGCGTTGTGGTTAGTTAACGTTAGCTTTGTGGCTAATTAATGTTAGCTTCACAGCTAGTTAATGTTAGCGTTGTGGCTAGCATAACGTTAGCTTTGTGGCTAACAGCTGAGAAACTTTAGATTTTGGTCGGAAAACACATGAAAATATAAATAAATTTTCTTAATTCTTTTCTATGGTCACATGACCGTAGACACACAGAGACGGTGCTCTTCAATGTGTCCTTTTTTCAGGAACTAATGGAGGAACCGTCTCCGCTGCTGGCTGCCTGTTCTCTCCATTCATTCCTGCTGTTGGTCTCGCTGGGCGTTATCGCTTACTCACCGATAGAAAACATAATTCAGTCGACTTCAGGCTTCCCTCAGCTTTACTGTAGTTGTACATACAGGACGTGGGGCACCTGCAGACGCATCACGAGCATCTTCAACCAATTTAACAGCCGTCTTTGTAGTAGCTGTTGAGACATTATGTTGGAGCGTGCAGCAGTGAAACCGAACCAGACAAAATGAGAGAAAGTGGGGTTTTTGCGGATTATTCCTTTAAGACGGTGACAGTGGCTGGCGGCCGCTCGGCTGTGTGGGCTGCAGCTCTTACACAACACGAGACGGGAAGAGCAACCAAAGTTTAGAAACACTTTGCTCCGAGGAGGGAACTGGAAGATATACACAGCCGCAGCCAGAGGCTCTGCAGCACGCTATCCACACACACACACACACACACACACACACACACACACACACACACACACACACGGCGTGGTTAATAGTAGGAGCTGTCAGATTGGTATGCATGGACGGAGAGTGGGAGGAGAAATAACGTCGTATTTCACAGCCTGCAGCAGCAGCAGACAGCGAAGAGCCTTTGATCTGTGAAGATGGTGAAAATTCAGTGGAAGTTTTGTTCACCGGCGGGCGGCTGCATCACTGCAGGACCACCAGACTACGCCTGTCCGTCAGGAAACACTCCCAACCTCTTCTTCTCTTCTCTGCTTCTTTAACACCCGGGGGGGGGGGTTCTTTCCTACTGAGAAACTCCACAACTAAACAGCAGAAGGTGATGCCAGGACAAAACCGTCTTCATGGCTGAAGCAAAGGAGGAAGTCAAATTGTTGAGGAGGTCGGGGGGGGGCGGTTGGGTCAAACATCCAGGAGCCCACTGTTCATTTCCCATGTGACACCAAAAGTCAATGTTCAGTTATTTTAGCTACATTTATATTAAACTTAATCTAAATTCATTAAAATATTTAAATCATCGTGCTCTCTTTGAAGCCACCAGACTCCATTGAGAAAAACAGTAATTTTACCTCCCAGAGCACAGAGGTGGTTGCCGGTCTAGTTGGTGAGACTTTGGTTTTTAAGATGTTAGTTTGGATCCTAACTAACCCTTTAAAACACCGCAGTCACAAAATAATACAAACAAACCAGCCAATGAAGGCAGCATTACACCAGCGACCCTTTTGTTCTATGAGGCAAAATTAATGTTTATGTGAATGGAGTCTGGTGACTTTGAAGAGAGCAATACAACACCTGGATTGGCAGCTGTGAAACAGGCTGCATCGTAATCCTTCAAAGTCAAAGTACAACACACCAGACTCCATTGACAGAAACAGTCATTTTAGACAGTAGTTGTCTTGATTGATGAAATTGTTTGTGTTATTGTGTGACTTTGGTTTTTTAAAGGATCCAACACAATATTTGTGAAACACAACAATACAAACACACTACCTGATGGAGGCAGCAGCAGATCATCAACTCTGGTGATCTGTTCTCTAAAATCCCTGTTTTAGTGAATGTAGTCTGGTGTGTGTGCTGTTTGTGGTTAAACCAAAAGGATCTTCCAGGTCTCTCTCTGTAGGGATCCTTTCCATGATGCTGTCACACACTTAGAATAACACTCTGAGCCTGTCAGTGGATCAAACAAGCTCTTTTAGTGGACCTACTGTGATCAGGTGCAGTTGTCCCAAAGGATCACGTTGCAGCCATTGCAGCCCGTTTGGTGTCTGCTGGCTGAGGTGATCTACTGGACCAGTTCCAACACTTTTACTACCTACCAGTCACTCACACACCAGGATGTGGACACAGAGGTTAAAAACACTGAAGTTAACCTTTAATTTCAGACCTCTAAACGCTGGTGGTGTCCGTCACCATCAACATTCACTTCATGAAATATCAAAGCAAACCCGTTGGTTACTTCCTCTTTAAAGCCGTAAAAGTAAATCAGGTTTTATGACAAAAGCGAAACAATAAGTAATAAAACATGAAATAACAGTTTTCATGGGTCAAAGGCCGCCAGCTGCTCTTTGATGTCTGACTGACACGTCCCTCCCTCCACCTCCTCCACCTCCTCCACCTCCTCCACCCGGCAAAGATGGAGGACGAGGAGAAACGAGTAACACGCTCTCCTCATCTCGCCGTGTGTGTGTGTGTGTTCGCGGCGTCCGGCCCTCTGAAATGATCAGAGCCGGGTCGGCTGATTGGCTGTGACCTGCGGCAGGATTAGAAACACGTGTCTGAGCTTCGCCACAGGAAAACGCCGCTGATGAGGCAGCAGAGAAACGTTGTTTATACGCAGCAGCAGCAGCAGCAGCAGCAGCAGAGCGCTCCAGTTCCCGGACATAACAAACGCCACGTGAGATGTTCAGGGTGTGTTTCACACATGGGGAAGCAGTCACAATATGTGTGTGTGTGTGTGTGTGTGTGTGTGTGTGTGTCTTACATAACACACTCACACTCACAGGGAGGAGCAGGTAGGGGTACGGGGTTAAAGGTCAGCAGGTCCTCGCCAGCCGTCTGTCCGTCACCTGTCCGACTGAACGTCTTCACCGGTGAGGAGTGACGAGTTTGGTCACTTATGAACTGGAGCTGTAGAAATAAAGAGTGATCGATCGATCGATCGATAGATAGATATTGGATCAGGATCGCAGACTCCTCCTTTAATACAAAACTACTGCAGCTCCAGGAGGGTTTCGCTGATCCTCATCATCAGCGTAGACTTCCGAGGCCACAACAGGAAGTCAGAGCGACAGAACCGTCAGATTTCCTCTGCTCTGAAATCTGTTTCCACTTACACCGTCCTCCTCCTCCTCCTCCTCCTCCTCCTCCTCCTCCTCTTCATCACTTAAGATCCAGTTTGGGGATTTGAGGAAAAAAACAAAAAAGCGAGAGGCAGCTCAGGCAGTTTTGTGGTTTGTGGGTTTTTTTCCTGCCTGATGAGGAAAGAGGAGGCTTTCTGTGCCCCAGTTCACGGTGATATCAGAGCCGGGCGGGGGAGGAAAGAAAGGGAAAGAGAGAGCGTGAGAGGGGATTTGAGATGATTTCATCCATCATGTGAATTGTGGCCAACAAAGGATGCTGGCACTCCCTGACATGGGCGTCTATAAATAGGCAGCAGTGGGGCGTGGTGGCGGAGGACGACATTAATCATGCAGAAGAAGAAACAGAAGAAGAAGACGAAGAAAGGCCTCGGCCTGTTCCTTCAGTCCTCCAGAGGAAAGAAACGTGGACGGATGAAGATGAATGTCCGATATGTGTATCGTGATCTCAGTGTCCAAATGGCTGGTAGGTAGTAAAAGTGTTGGAACTGGTCCAGTAGATCACCTCAGCCAGCAGACACCAAACGTGATCCTTTGGGACAACTGCACCTGATCACAGTAGGTCCACTAAAAGAGCTTGTTTGATCCACTGACAGGCTCAGAGTGTTATTCTAAGTGTGTGACAGCATCATGGAAAGGATCCCTACAGAGAGAGACCTGGAAGATCCTTTTGGTTTAACCACAAACAGCACACACACCAGACTACATTCACTAAAACAGGGATTTTAGAGAACAGATCACCAGAGTTGATGATCTACTGCTGTGTCACACACATATTGTTTTGGGTCTGAACTAACCTTTAAAACACCACAGTAGCTGATTGAAGCAGCAACAGACCAGCAACTCCTGTGTCCTCCAAGGTAAAATTGCTGTTTTTATCAATGGAGTCTGGTGGCTTTGAAGATAGATAGATGTACGTAACGGCTTCAGTTCCACGTTGAAAAAGGGTGAAAGATATTTTAAATACAGGATTCATTTGATCCTGTGCTGAAGAAGACTGTAAACTAGAGACTGAGAGCAGAAACTGTTCACTGAGCTGATAGATCAGGAGAGAAGTCTCCTCATTTCCTCATTGACTTCCATCCAATCAGACTTCTGTTTGGAGCCAGTGGAGTCGCCCCCTGCTGGACACTAGAGAGGAAGCAGCTTTAGGGCTTCACTGTTCAGCCCCAGAGGACACTGACACTCTTTATAGACTGATACCGACCAATCAGAGGACGCTTCTTTATAGACTGATACCGACCAATCAGAGGACGCTTCTTTATAGACTGATACCGACCAATCAGAGGACGCTTCTTTATAGACTGATACCGACCAATCAGAGGACGCTTCTTTATAGACTGATACCGACCAATCAGAGGACGCTTCTTTATAGACTGATACCGACCAATCAGAGGACGCTTCTTTACACAGACTGATACCGACCAATCAGAGGACGCTTCTTTATACAGACTGATACCGACCAATCAGAGGACGCTTCTTTATAGACTGATACCGACCAATCAGAGGACGCTTCTTTATACAGACTGATACCGACCAATCAGAGGACGCTTCTTTATAGACTGATACCGACCAATCAGAGGACGCTTCTTTATAGACTGATACCGACCAATCAGAGGACGCTTCTTTACAGACTGATACCGACCAATCAGAGGACGCTTCTTTACAGACTGATACCGACCAATCAGAGGACGCTTCTTTATAGACTGATACCGACCAATCAGAGGACGCTTCTTTACAGACTGATACCGACCAATCAGAGGACGCTTCTTTACAGACTGATACCGACCAATCAGAGGACGCTTCTTTATAGACTGATACCGACCAATCAGATGTTGTAGCAGGTGACACTGACTTTGGGTGTGAAGGCGTGCTGGCTGATGGCACGCCGTCCTCGTTACGAGTTAACTTTGGGAGCGGAGGTGGATTAGAGTCGTCTAAAAGTCCCTCTGGGTTTGTGGACTTTTCTGTCGACGAGGTGAGGAGGAACGGCAGTTTGGAAACCTGCTGTCTCCAATGAAAATAACCCAGACTATAAATCCTGTTTTCCACTCGGTTTTTTTTCCCTCTGCTCTTTGGGAGGAAATAAAACGTGTGTCCTTGTTTGGGAGCAGCAGTGACCTGATTTTCCCTGCCTCCACACTGCCAGCATTTATCCCCCCGCTATCAGCTGACTGCCAGTCAGACGGGGAAACTCTTCCTCGGCCCCGGCAGCACCACGTGCCTCCTCATCTGGATGTTAATCCGGCGCATCCTCCCTCTCAGGGGGGCAGAAATCTACAGTTTTTGGCTGGCAGAGATGAAAGCAGCTTGTTTAGTTTAGGCTCTGGCGCTCCGCAGGGAGGCATTTTGGGACGTTTGTAAATGCGAGCGTGTGTCACATGGTGTAAACAGTTTGACATTTGGCTAAATGTGCTGTACGCAGCGTTAGCAGGCCGACACGGAGCTAAACTGTCTGTAAAGAGCAGCGGGCCGCCTTCAACCACGTGTTCGCTGTTGTACAACTAACCAAAGCCTGACTCTCCACACACACACACACACACACACACACACACACACACACACACACACACACACCACATGGTTGATGTCGCAATTTCCAGATAAGATTTGTGTTTATTTCTCAGAGTAAAGGTCGACTGACTGCTTGGGACGAGGTTCAGAGGACACACACATACACACACTCTTACACATTAGACCCCTGTGAAGATTTTAAGGTGAAATCAGTGTAAAACATGTGGCCAGAAGTTTGTGGACACCTAAAGACAGCCCCAGTTAGCACAGGCATTAGCTCCAGTTAGCATAAGCATTAGCTCCAGTTAGCACAAGCATTAGCTCCAGTTAGTACAAGCATTAGCCCCAGTTAGCACAAGCATAAGCCCCAGTTAGCACAGGCATTAGCTCCAGTTAGCACAAGCATTAGCTCCAGTTAGCACAAGCATTGGCCCCAGTAAGCACAAGCATTAGCCCCAGTTAGCACAAGCATTAGCTCCAGTTAGTACAAGCATTAGCCCCAGTTAGCACAAGCATTAGCTCCAGTTAGCACAAGCATTAGCCCCAGTTAGCACAAACATTAGCCTCAGTTAGCACAAGCATTAGCCTCAGTTAGCACAAGCATTAGCCCCAGTTAGCACAAGCATTAGCTTCAGTTAGCACAAACATTAGCCCCAGTTAGCACAAGCATTAGCTTCAGTTAGCACAAGCATTAGCCCCAGTTAGCACAAGCATTAGCTTCAGTTAGCACAAGCATTAGCCCCGGCTCTCCCATCGTTGTGTTTATTGTGCGCTGATAACCCGAATAATGAAAAATGAAGCGGCAATCAAACTTGGTTTATTTAAAGTAAAACACACCAGGAAGGGGGGGGCTTTATGGCTAACCAATCAGAGCCGGCCTTGTGGCGCAAATGTCACTTCTGGCTCCAAAAACCCCAAGATGGCGACGCCAGTAGAGCCAAACTCAAGGCCTCAAAACACAGTGGCTACGTCCACTTGTGACACACAGTCTATGGCCACAACAAAGCTTTGAGCTAAATGCTAATGTTAGCCTGCTAATAATGCTCCCAGTGACAATGCTAACAAGCTAATATTTAGCAGGTTGGTTTTCCTCATCTTATTTCCTGTCTCTAAATCAGATCTGTAACTTTTAGCATCGCGTCCACTCAACAAGTGACAGGAGTGACATGAACACATCTTATCTTTTACCCGTGAAAGTGCTTTTAAGACGGCGTGCAGACGTCAGCACACACGGATCATGTGTAGCAGCGGCGGAGCAGCGGAGGGGGGGTTCAAAGGTTGGACTTTGATTTGGGAAACAACCCAAATATTGAGCAAGTCTGGCTGAAAGTGCTGAGCAGCTGTTACACATTTACCAGCTCTTCGCTCCTATAAGCAGCCCTGAAGAGGAGGGGGGGGGTTTATTTAATTACAAAGCAGATCTGAGGAAGACGATCCGGGCCCCCCAACACGACCGAGAGCCCCGCTCCGCCCTGCGCGGCACAAACCGCACTGCGTTTAAAAGCTGAGGCTAAACAGAGGGGCCGGAAGGACGGGCGCTCGTCTTTAAAGAGCAGCTCTCGGAGACGTTTGCCAAAAAGCAGATGAAACAACGAGGCTTAAGGGGAGAGGAAGGAGGAAACGCTGCCAAACCTGACGCTCTGCAGGCCGGGGGAACGACACAGTCAGGGCTTCTTTGTAAAAGCTCTTTAATCAAAATTAGAGGGAGTAAATAAACTTAAACACGAAGGAGGGTTTATCAAAATAAAAGCAGATATTTTCAGAGATACTGAGTCCCTGGTTATCCTGAGAGAGCTGAGAGGAGATGTGAGCCTCCTAAAAAAGGCCCACCGGAGAAACATGAATATCAGTTTAGGTAGACACTATATTTAGGATATTTTCACCTCTTTACTTTGCCATCAGAAGAGAAGTGAAGCTGTTATAGTTCTCTCTTCAGAGAAACCAGACTCCATTGACAAAAATGGTAATTTTACATTGCAGAACACAGGAGCTGCTGGTGTAGTTGCTTTGACTTTGATGTGTTAAAGGTTTAGTTTGGATCTGAACTAACTTTGTAAAACATCAAAGTCACACAATAAAACAAACTAACTAACCAGTCGAGGCAGCAGCAGATCTGCAACTGTGTCTGTTCTGCACTGTAAAATCCCTGTTTTAGTGAATGTAGTCTGGTGTGTGTGCAGAGAGCCATATAACGGCTGTTTGTGGTTAAACCAAACATTGCCTTCTCGCCCCTCCTGCAGCTCTGAGTCCTACTTTTCAGCCATTTTACAGGAAACCTTTAATCGTGACCTCTGTGGCATCAGATCTTATTCACCTGGAGACAAAGTCAGACTCACTGGAGAAAAGCACCTAAACTGTCTCTGCTTTGAGTCAGTGTGCTTCAGAAGCTGCAGATTTAATTTGTGCTTCGTCGTTTCACTCGTCGACCCCTTGACAGATCTCTCCTGTGTGCTTTAACCGTCTGCAGCCCGGCGCTTCCTGTCTGTTTTGTCTCTGCAGGTCTGGCGTGATCGATATCAGATTTGCTCGGCTCCGTCTGCTGCGTAATAAAACCGTCAGCCAGATAAGGTGCACGCCGCCTCTAAGCCCTCAGCTCTACTGTAAAACCGCCTCTGCAGCCTGCTGCTCTCAGGTTATAAACTATCCGCCTGGATAAAAGGGATCGCCTCCCCCGCTCCTCCCACCCTCCTCCCCGCTGTGGCCTTTACTTCCTGCCAGCTCATTGACGTGGCAAATCCAGCGTCGCCTCTGTTTACCTTCCAGCAGGGATATCCAGGCAACGGGGCCGTGGCGGGCGGCGCTGGCTGCTATATTTGGGCCTTCGCTCCGTAAACCTCTTTTCCAGATAAAGAGTCAACACGGCAGCGCGTTCCTTTCTTGGTGCTCGCTGCTGGGAGTTCACTGATTAATGGCACAGCAGCCTCTGCCGCCTCGACGGCTAATTATAGAGAGTGCAGCTGCTGGGTCTGACCAGCCGCCGTCCCTCCACCACACACACCTTTCACTCGTTTCCCTCCTCCTCCTCCTTTTTCTGCTGCAGTCAGTCACTTTGGGGGGGTTGGAGGGTTGATCTGGAAAAATATGGACGCCTCACTGTTTTTACAAAGAGCAGCAATGGGGGGGGGGGGGGGGGGGGGGCAGGCTATATCCCTCATTGATCTCCTCACAAATCAATAGTGACCACTGGCTGTGGTTTAAATGAGCCAAATGTTCTCACTGAGCCTCAAATCAATCCAAAGGACGAGTCCAAGGGAAAGAGAGTTTGAGGGGTAACTCCAGTATTTTAGAACCTGGGTCCTCTCTGTCCACATCCTGGTGTGTGAGTGACTGGTAGGTAGTAAAAGTGTTGGAACTGGTCCAGTAGATCACCTCAGCCAGCAGACACCAAACGGGCTGCAATGGCTGCAACGTGATCCTTTGGGACAACTGCACCTGATCACAGTAGGTCCACTAAAAGAGCTTGTTTGATCCACTGACAGGCTCAGAGTGTTATTCTAAGTGTGTGACAGCATCATGGAAAGGATCCCTACAGAGAGAGACCTGGAAGATCCTTTTGGTTTAACCACAAACAGCACACACACCAGACTACATTCACTAAAACAGGGATTTTAGAGAACAGGACACAGGAGCTGCTGCTCTGCTGCTGTATTGATCAGCTAGTTTATTTGTGTTTTTGTGTGACTTTGGTCTTTTAAATGGACAGTTTGGATCTGACACAACATTTGTGTGACACACAATAACACAAACAAATAAACGGATGGAGGTAAACTCCTGAGGTAAAATTACTGATTTTGTCAATGGAGTCTGGTGGGTTTGTAGAGAGCAATGTAATAGATACATGTGGTTGAATAAAAAGAATCTGAAGCGTCTATCTCTGTTATGTTGCTGTCTTCAAACACACCAGACTCCATTCACAAAAACAGCAATTTAACCTAACAGAAAACAATGGTTGTTGGTCTACTGGTGCCTCGATCAGTGAGTTAGTTTGTGTTACTGTGTGACTTTGATTGTTTTAAGGGTTAGTTCAGATCCAAACAAACCCTTTAAAACATCACAGTCACAGTAACAAGTCCAGCAACTCCTTAGTTCTGTCTGGTAAAATTGCTATTTTTTGTCAATGGAGTCTGGTGGGTTTGAAGAGAGCTTCTGATGTGGTAAAGCAGTGAAAATATTCTAAATATATCTAATAAATCTGTTTTACAGCACCTACCGTGCTCTGTGAGGTAAAACTCCTGCTTTCACCAACACTGATTGATCTTCACCGTCATCCCAAACAGAACGACACACACACACACACACACACACACACACACACACACACACACACACCTCCTGGTATTTGTAATAATTAACTGAGAAGACTGGGAGAGAAACGCTTCACGTTGGAACAGGGAGGGAAGAAGCCTTTTAACACCGAGATTTAATGTCCTGTTGGGCTGTAAATTTAAATAATCTGATTAGATGTTCACGCCTGCAAGTTTAGCGTCTAGAAACAGATTTATTTTGTAGTCTGTGAACTAAACCGTTGTTTCCCTGAACCTCATCAAGGCCTCTGGATCTGCCCACTGCTCTCTGAGTCCTGCAGTCTGGCTGAAAGGCTGTTGTTCTTGTCAAAAAGATAGAAGACAGGTTTTATCTGAGTCTGGTCTTATCTGGTAGCTCAGCTCGTCCAACATCCATCAGCACCCACATCTTCACATCACCTGCAGACCCCAGAAAATAAGGTGGTGTCATCAGGTGACCTGGTCTCTCTGAGTCCAGCTTCCCCTGGAACCTTTCAGAATAAATCCTGTTAATTATCTGCCGCTCATCTCTCTGCTTCTTCTTGCTTATGTTCAGGCAAATAATCTAATAAATGACCAACAACAACGTTTTATCACTGTTGTTGTTGGTCAATCAGCTACCGACTGCACATTTGAGCCTGTTTGTGTGTTTAAAGGTTCAGTTAGAAGAAGAAAGTCTGTGAGTTGGTGTTTATATTGACTGAGCACACAGTGTGTGTGTGTGTGGGGGGTCTTTAAAGCCCCCCGGGGCAGATCTGTGAAAGTGCTGAGGTGGCGGGGGGGGGTCCATTGTGCGGCTGCAGCGTGTTCGTCCTGACTCGGGGTCGTTTTCGTGATGACCTTCTGAACAGCGTTTGGATTTGGACACACTCCAGATGAAGAGCGGCTCTGCCTCGGTGACCCCGGGGTAAACAAGAGCCACCCCACCCCAAAGCCTGGGGGGGGTAGGAGGGGTTGTGGGGCACTTGTTGCTAACGCTGAGCTGCTTGGCGGTCATGTGACGACAGAAGTGACGCAGGGCCTTCGGCTCGTCGCTAAACAAATGTTTTCTGCAGCTTTAATAACCGCTAACAGAGTTTGGTGAAGCCCCCCCCCCCCCGTCTGCTGGGCCCCTTATTCCAGAGGAAATACATACAGGAGTCAGCGGTGAGGGAGGGGTAAGGTGTTTGACCCTGTCTGAAAATAGGGGCCATGTTTTCTAACCCTCAAATCAACAAACATGTGCACACACACACACGTGGCCGTACATACGTGTCCACATGCATGCACAATGTGAGCGCACCTGTCATCACCAATTAGCATACTGACAGCTAACATTAGCATACTGACAGCTAACAGTTAGCATTGTGACAGCTAACATTAGCATACTGACAGCTAACATTGGCATACTGACAGCTAACATTAGCATACTGACTGCTAACATTGGCATACTGACAGCTAACAGTTAGCATTGTGACTGCTAACTGTTGATAGCTAACCTTTCGCACACTGACAGCTAATTGTTTGTATACTAACAGCTAACAGTTAGCATTGTGACTGTTAGCATGGCAACAGGTTCTATAAGAGCTGCAAACGCCACAGCCAAGCAACAGCCTTGATAATACACACACAAAGAACAATCAGTGAGGACCTTTTGGAAAGGATCCCTGCAGAGATACATCTGTAAGATCCTCTTTGTTTAACCACAAACATCTGTTGTAGCGCTCTCTGCACACACACCAGACTCCTTTGACAAAACCAGTCATTTTACCGTACAAAGCTTTCTAGGTTTCTAATGTACTTGATCAGTTAGTTTGCTCATGTTACTGTGTGTTATACAAATATTGGGACAGATGTGCACTAACCCTTTAAAACACCAACGTCACAGCCATCAAGAACGCAAACAAACTAGCTGATTAAGGCAGCAGTGAACGAGCAGCTCCCGTGTTAAATTGGTGTTTTTGTGAATGGAGTCAGGTTTGAAACACTAGAGTTCTCCTTTAAGGTATAAAACAAAAACTGATGTTTTATTTGACGAAGAGCTCGTTTAACATGAACAGTTTGAATCTCCTGTTCAAGGTTTAGGTGTGCAATAAACTTAAAAGTGGCCTCTGCAGGAATGAGGTCAATCAGGGTGAATTTAAAACGAACCCCTCCTTGTTGGATCAGTGCAAAGCTGCTTGTAGGAACTCTGGGGGTAATTTTCACCGTGTTGTTGCCTTTGGCGGCATCGGCAGAGGTGAGAACAGCTGAGGTTTGTTGTTCCGGCTCGCCGTGTGTTTGCAGCTCTCTGAGACGTGTTTCCTCCGGCCGCGTCCTGCACTTCAGAGTCAGGGAAGAGGAGGAGGAAGAGGAGGCGAGCTCTGGGCGAGGGACAGCTGAGCAAACAGAGGGAACAGAGAGAGAGAGAGAGAGAGGAAGAGGAAGAGGAGGGGGGGAAGCCGTGAGTCTTTCTCTCCGACTGTGCCACGTAATTTGAGCAAACCCATTTATCTCGGGCCACTGGCTCTTCGGCCCTCTGGGTGTTGAGTTTCGGTGACAGATGAAAAGAAATGAGCTGTCTCGGCTGGAATCTGAGGCCGACCTCACGCCAGAGATGAACCGGCCCGAGAGGGAGGGCGGAGGTCTGGAGCTGGTTTAGATGGGCCGTCCGATTGGCTGGCAGACATCAAAGGGAGCAGCAGACCCGAGTTTTAACCCGTCTGAGGGTTTTTGTGTTTTTTGTTCGGAGGAATGTGAGCAGAAGTCATTCCTCTACTTTCCTTTTCAATGAAGACCAATAACACTTGAACTGAAGGAGCTTGTAGTTCCCAGGCGGACCTCTGGGACCTCTTCAAGGACCCCTGGAGGTCCCAGCTTCAACTCTGATTAAGAAAACAATCTTTATTCAAGGTCAACTAACTCACTTTTTCCAGAGATTTCAACTGCGTCTTAACTCGACTCCATCATGAAGAAGATGCACAGGGTCCCTTCACTTTTTCCAAAGTTGAATTCAAGAACTTTTCAAGCAATTTCAAGGTTTTTCAGCACCTTACGGCTCTGGCTGTCAAATATACTCAACAAGGCTCTCTTATTGTCTTTCTTTCTCTAATAAGCCTCCTATCCAGTCAGAAAGCTCTTCATTAAATTAATGCAAGTGGAATTTCAAGCACTTTATTCCAAACCCAAGCACTTTTTCAGGAGGCCAGTAAACTACTTCTGAAGGTCAAACACAGACTCTCATAAAGGGGAATAAAGTGATAAAATATTTTAACTTTACCGGCAAAACGTGTTTTTTCAACTTCCAAAAGTCGACTTTGATGAAAATCTGATGACTTTTGTTGAAAATCAAAATGTTCTCCTTCATAGTTCACGTGCAGCTGCTTGTGTTTAGAGGTGTATTTTACGGGACTTTATATCAGAAACAAATCTGCATGGTCGCCAACGGAGAGACAAATAGTTTGTTGATCCTCTTTGAAATCGCGCCGTGAATCATACGAAATGTTCGGCAGCTTAAAAGATCATTTTGCAGGATAAGAAACATTCCTAAGACTCCTGAATTATCAGACTGTGAAAACACGTCATTAAAAGGACGACACTCCCAAACCAGCTAGCACAGGTAGAAGGGTGTGATCCATCTAAGCTAGCTAGCAAAGTATCATAATATTTCGTAACCGAGCTACAGCTAGCTACGTTGATGCAGAGTTGCATTTGTGCACCACATTAATTAGGATTATCTTTAACAGCTAGTTAGCATGGTTCAGTAGCAGTTCACTGAAGGTAACGTTAGCTAGCATACGGTCAGCTAGCTAAATAACACACCTTGCCACGGGGAGTCCACCGACCCTCATTTCAGAGAAAATCTGTGCGTCCGTCAACGGTGAGACACAAATAGTTTTTTGGTCCAGTTTAAATTGCGCTATGGATTACTCACAATTTAAATCAATTTAAAAGATCATTTTGGAAGACAAGAGAGTCACACGTTTATCGTAAAACTGTTTAAGACTTTGAAACTACGTCACTGGACAGACCACACAACCTTACGTAGCATAAGTAGCATCCAGCTAGCCGGCGGCGCTAAAGCTGCTCTGAGAGTGTTTGGGATCAGGATGTGGTCCCAGCAGCAGGTAGAGGGTCTGGTCCTTCATCAGGGGACCGGGAGTCTACGATCCTTCATCAGAGGACCGGGAGTCTGTGATCCTTCATCAGGGGACCGGGAGTCTGTGATCTTTCATCAGGGGACCGGGAGTCTGTGATCTTTCATCAGAGGACCAGGAGTCTGGGATCATTCATCAGGGGACGAGGAGTCTGTGATCCTTCATCAGGGGACCAGGAGTCTGTGATCCTTCATCAGGGGACCGGGAGTCCGGGATCCTTCATCGGAGGACCGGGAGTCTGGGATCCAACACAGCAGCTCAGAGAACATGAGGGACGTTAGCACGGGGACGTAGCAGCGTTAGCTCGCTAGCTAGCAGGTCTGACACCAAACTAAATGGTTCTTTACCGTCTTCACCACAAACTGAGACTTTAAAATCATCTTTTAACCTCAAACAAACAAACGTGTGAGATTAAAAACTTCTTAAAGTCAATAAAGTCTGGAGCCGTGACGCCGAACATGTTCTGTCTTGGTTTCCCCGTCTTCCAACAGGTCGTCAGTGTTTTCAGAACCAGGCACTGTTCCTTTATTTTTCTCGTTTTAAACTCGTAACTTTTTTCTCTTTCAGTTCCTCATTAAGTCGTTTCGTTTTACCGGCTCGCGTCCTGTTTCCCATTTGTTTTACGAGCGTCTGTTCCTCGAAAACAGGATGATGAATCTCTAGAGGTTTTATCCTGACAGGAAAAAATATCAGAAAGTCGCAGAGAAGCTCCATCCTGTGAAGTATTTCAACTTTTCATTCTCAAAAGTACATTTTTAGCTGCCAGTAATTCATGCTTTTAGTTCTCTCTTCTCTTACTGCTGTTTAAATCATCACCGCTGTGATCTAAATCACTCCAGTGCTGATTAACAGCCTGCAAAACCAGAACTTCGTCGATGGGAAACAAACCGGCGAACCACAGGCGGCGTGGAGCGAAGAACCACCCGACCTCACTGTGTCTGTACCAGCGAAGCACTGAGCAGCTGAAGCTCGTTTTCTACGTCGATTCTTCTAATCTAGCGAGCGCTCGTCTCCCGAGGCTGAAAACATCTGATGTTACAACTGTTTTCAGCCGCTTGCTTCATAAAAACTGTGAGAAGAGTCCATCAGTGTTTCCCCAAAGCCCGAGAGAACGTTTCATTCTCATTTTAAAAGGAGCTGGAATAACGTACTGACTAATAGCTGCAGCTCTGGTTTCACTTAGAGAAAGAAAACAGTGAAAATCAGTTTTTGTAGATATTCTGGATTGGGTGAATCCTCCGAACACTGGGCGCCGTTTGACATCTTGTCTTTAATTCTGGCTTGAAGACTTAAAAAATGTTTGTTGTTGTGGAGCAGAGTCTCCGTTTCACTGCGACATCCTGGTTCTCACCAAACAAACTTTAAACAGAATAAAAAATAACAGAGCTGCGTTTTCAGAACGAGCTCGACGGGAAGCGAGAGGAGGAAGAGAGGCAGCGAAGGGTTAACGTTTCCTCCGCTCCGCCGCCGCCGCCGCCGCTCTGAATGGCGGCTGAAAGCGACGGGGGCCCCGGCATGAGCACACACAGGCCCCCATTCATCCGCTCGCTGTGTGATCGACCCTGAACAGAGGAAGGCGTGTTATTGCAGCAGGAGGGGGGGTGAGGAAGAGGAGGGAGGAGGGAGGAGGGGGACGGTGACTCAGGAATTCCACCGAGGAGCACGTGACCTCTGAGCAAGGCATTTATATCCTCCCTCCCCCCTTTTACTCCCAGGCAGGGGCCCCTCCTCCTCCTCCTCCTCCTCCTCCTCCTCCTCCTCTTCGTCGTGGTGTAATTTTTCTCCCTGAAGGCAGAAGCAGCCACACGTGACGGACGCAGACAGAAAATCCACAAGTGATCACACGCACACGCATGTAGAGGAGCACACGAGGGGTTTGGACGGGCGAGAAAAACAAAAGGCCCAAATAAACCAGACTGAGGCCTCGTCCACATCCCCTCTGACGGCGGCCATTTTGTCTGGAAGCCTGTTAGGATTCGCCCAAACAGCCCAGAGGCGTCTGTCACGCTGTCGGGGCGACAGACGTGGAGGAGCCGGGGCGGCGAGCGGCTCTGCTCCCCGTCGCCAGAGGCCCACGACCTCACGGGTGTGTGTGTGTGTGTGTGGGGGGGTGGGGGGGTGCAGGCGTCAGCAGCCGGTGAGACGTCGGGTGGCCTGAGCCTTAGTCAGCATGGCGAGGAAAAACAAAAACACCCAGGTCCACGCTACGGGCACGTGAGGCATTGTGGGAAGTCATTTTGACACATCAGCAAACGCGGCGGCACTCCGAACGCGACGCCCGGCCTTCTTGTTGTTGTTGTCGCTGCCTCGATGGGGCTATTTTTAGGCCCCCCTCCCCCCCACCCTGCCCACGCTCGGCCTTCGTCTGATTTACTGTACAAAACGTTTATGTAACACTCTTCTAGCCTGGCCTTCACCCTCCTCTTCCTCCTCCCTCTCTCCCCTCCTCCCTCTCTGGGAGCCGGTTCTCTCCTGCTGGAAGCTATTGCATCATGACTGAAGCAGAAATGGGGCCGTGACTCTCCGACCAGCTCCTGGCTCCACCGGGATGGAAAATAAGCAAAGCACAGAGACACTGGAGGTGTTATTACAAGGTCTGAAACTGTATTTGGCAAGTTTTTTCTTAAACAAGTGCATACATGTACAGCTAGAAGCATTTTCCTTTGTTTTTTTTATTATTTTTTTGCCAAGTGCTCAGATTAGTCACATTCTATGTTTGACAGGAGCGTCTCCAGACCTAAAGTACACCGACAGACCGAACAGAGACAGGTGTGATGTGGGAGCGTCCGTTATGACGAGTACATACCTTCATCTTCAAAAGCATAGAAACACAATGTACTGAAAAAGAAAAGTCAAAAAAATTATACAGCCATGTTTACGAAGTATACACTTCCCTTGTGTCCAATATGTACATGTCCGCTAGTTTGTCTGGGGCTCGCCGGGTGGGATGCTTTGTGTCCTGCTGTTGTTGCCGTAGTCGGATTACAAAAGGAAAGAAGTTTGAGTGAAACAGCCGGTGAACGTTTCAGGGGTCCCTCTCCTTTTTTACCTTTATGTCCCCGGCCAAGATGGTGGCTATTTCCCCCTGCATGAAGGCCCAGGGCACGTTGGAGCCGACCAGCGGGCACCGCTCCCCGCTGGGGCAGTAAACCTCGCCGGTGGCGCCCTGCTGCTTGATGCTCTCCCGGGAGCAGGGGAAGCAGAACTTGTGCGAGGGCACCGACGGGCACTGGACGAAGTGAGTGTCCTCCAGCCGCTCGTGGCACAGAGTGCAGCACAGCGGCACGCTGCCCGGCGGCACGGAAGAGTCTGGAATGCTCTGCGGTGGCGGCGCGTGGGGGTCCATGCCGCCGGGTGCGTGTAGAGCGGAGGGGTTGGCGCCGGCCGGGCCCTCCCTCTGGGCCAGCCTCCTCTGAGAGGCCGAGGACGGCGACAGGGGGCTGCCGCTGTTCCGCCGTGCGCCCGCCGCGGTGGAGTGTACCTGGTTGGCGTCCTTAGGTGAGCCCGTGCTGCCGGCGTTATCGGTGGCGAGGATGAGTGCGGCCATCGGAGACTGGCCGTTCTGTGCTGTGGCGGCCTCGGGGGGTGTGGTGCGCGAGTGGGGGGAGATGGTGGAGGGGGGAGCGGCGGAGAAGCCGGGCAAGGCGGCCGGGGGCATCTTCAGGACCTCGGAGGGCGAGGGGAGCCACGGCTGGCCCTCGCCGCCGTTCATCTTGGGGGCGCTGCCCTCGCCATCTGGCTCCGGGGACGCCTTCCTCTTCATGCTCCGCGGGTGCTTCCCCCTGTCTGAGGAAGAGGAAGAGGAAGAGTGAGCACAGTGCACACACACACACACACACACACACACACACACACACACACACACACACACACACAGGAAGTGTCTGAGCACATCAACAGAAGCTTATTCACTGGTCTCTGCCAACCCTCCGCGTGCACAGAGGTGAACGGGTCCGTGTGAGCAGCGTGGCACAAACACACGTCAGCCCCCCCCCCCTCCACACACACACACACACACACACACACACACACACACACACACACACACACACTGAAGTTCCTCCACGGCCACCGTACCTGTCTTGGAGGAAGTGGCGCTCGGCTCGTATCCCATCACCCTCTGCATGGCGGCGTGGTCCTTCTTAAACCTGCTGTCGAACGTGTGCAGCGCCATCAGGTCCCGGACCGTCCTGCCTTTGCCCATCCAGTCCTTGTGGCTGTCCGACATGTCCGACAGGCTGTCCGGCCTGTGTTTGTCTTTGAGCTCCTCCGGTCTCTTGCCGTGCTCCCCGGGGTTAGGCGCGGCCAGAACCCCGGGCAGACCCATCTGAACCGGGCGGCCGTTGAGCGGATGCACCGCCGGAATGCCGCCGTTCACCAAAGGCACCAGGTTGGGAGGAACCGTGCTAGTCCTGCGGGGGTTGGGGCTTTGGCGGTTCAGCTCCGGAGGCTCGTCCGGTTTTGGAAATCCGTTCGGCACGGGGAGGCCGTTGGCCTGCCTCCCCGCCTGGTACTCCGGTCCCAGCCGGGGCGGCCGGTCAGACAGCGGGTAGCGATCCAACGGCTGCGGCGGACGCGAGCCCGGATCTCCAGCCGAGTGGTTGATCTCCTTCCCGGCGTGCTGGGGCTTCCCCGGGCCCGGAGAGCGGCCGTCCTGGAAGCCGTGCGCTCTCTTCAGCTGCCGGGCGGTCTCGATGACAAACTCTATCCGGTCGGCCCCCTCGTAGTTGACACATCCGCGGCAGACGGGCTCGGTAAAATCCCAGATCATCGCCCACGGCATGCGGGGCAGGTCGCACAGATAGCAGGACTGCCTTCTGGAGGCAGCGACCGCCGCGGACGACATGTTGTGACCCCGGAGCGAACCAAAACTCTCCAAAATGTCCGCCTGTTCGTTACCGTCGCCGGAAGGAGGAAGCAGCCGACGGTGGTTCTCAGCACTCGGGTTGTATTTCCGTCAGAAAGCGGCAGAGTCGCACCGACCGGAGCTCATCGTCCTTCTGTCCGTCGCCTCCGCGCGCCTCCGTCTGAGCTCGCGCCCACATTCGGCTCGAGCTCTCGGTGTAGGGCCGTGACGTCAGCGCCGACACTCGGCTCGTGCTCCGCGTTCTGTTTACCGGATTCTTCGAAGACCCTCCGGCGCATGCGCACCGCGTCCCTGTCTTTATCCGGGAGATTACGGCCGAAGATCGTCTGTGTCAGCAGTGAGGCGTCACTCTGAGCAGATCCTCAGATACCACAGACTCTGTTAATCCTGCAAATTCACACAATAGACAAAGAGAACAAAATAATAGACATGAACATCCTCCATATATACAGATATACTCATGCATTGTTAGATCAGTGCACCACATAAATAAATATATATAACTGACATGAGTGTGGATTCATTGCATTAGGGATTCCCATGAATATGTGAATAAATTTACAAAAAAATACAATTTCACATTATTCACTCATTAAAGTGAGTATAGTGGCATTATCATGCTGAATTAATCCTGACAGCTAGCAGTGTGAAAATACACACACGCTAAGATTAAACATAACTTAAATAGTTTTGATATCATGTAATAATTTTGGAATAAAGTCAATAAAAAGTCTACAGCCAAATCTACAGCCATATATATATATATACATATGTATAAACGCTGTGTTCAGGTGCTCCTTTAAAGTGATAACGTGATAAGATGTGAGTTTTATCTCTCAGAGCACTTAAACAACATGTTCATAGCATTTAATATCTAAAAAGTTGCTTTACTTGATTGTTTATCAGGATAAATGCTAATAGATAAGTAATGCTAATGCTAGCAGCTAACGCTAGCACACTGAAGATTACGTGTCAGCAAAAAAAAATTGATGAACAATAAATGAATTAATACCGTTTCTCACCATCAATCAGACATTTACGTTATTTAGCCTGCCATGTTTTTTTGGCACATGTACAAGTTGTGGACAAAAACACGAGAAAATGCACAAATGTTTCCAGGAATTAATTTTCCTGATTATTCCAACTACACATGAACGCACCATTTGAGTCTGGTTTCATGAAAAAGGAGCAAGAAGAAATTAAAAGTTTTCAAAAGCAATGATAAAAGTAAATTCTAATTTAAAAATGATTAAAGAAACAACTGGAAGCTTCCAAATGTTCATATTTTCCAGGTTCTGCTTTTTATGCTACAGTTTGTTCACTCAGTGTGAACAGAAAGGCACTTTATTTATAGGAGATCATTAACAAGTGAAACCAAATCCAGACAAACGGCATTCTTCCTGTTTTAGGGTTTTTTTATTTCATTTCAATTTAATTAACTAATTATTAATTAACTAATGATGGTGGCTTTGCATGGCTAAAGTTTAACATAGGCACAGACAAACAGCTTTCTAAAGCTGTCTTAATGTAATTTGGTCCAAATGCTCTTCGCCGTGCGTCATTAGCAGGTATCTGTTTGTTGTGGTCCAAATGGCATCCCTGGAATTTGAGGCAGAGTGAGAGCTCTTCCTCCCTCTCTGCGCCTGCAAAGATCGTTTATAAATACCAAAACACACACACACACACACACACACACACACACACACACTCATGTAACAGCCCAACAAGTGCTGTAAACACACTTTATTTAAAGAAAACTAACTGGATTTTTCTTGTTCCTGTTTGGCCACACTCTTTGTTTTCTCTCCATCAGATCACTAAACAAAATAAGAGTAAAACCTTTCTCACGGTCTGTGGCAACAAGAGCAACAGGCTGGAGCTCTACTGAATGGCTGCTCTTCCTCCTCTTCCTCCTTTTCTTCTTCTTCTGTTGCATTCCAGTCCCTGTGCCAGGCAGCCGTGACATCACAGGCCGAACAGCCAATCACAGAATTCAGCTGTTGTTACCAGGCGAACTGTGAATGTCAGACTGCTGAGCTGTGCAGGACCTTCACACTGTTACAGCTAACTACAAACTAAACTACACACTAAATGTGTGACAAAACACTTTAGTTACCTCAGACAAACACCCACCATGTTATAGAAAAAACAACCAATACTGACAATGAAATGAATAAAAACTAATAAAACTGCACATTTTTGAAAATTAAAACTAAACTGAACTGAACTGACACAAGAACTAAAACAAAATAAACACAAAAACCAATTAAAAATACTAAAAACTACAATAAAACACCATTTCTGCCTGTTTAACAGGATGGTTTTACCTTTAAGTAGAAATATGAGGTAAAATTACTCCGTCACAAGTAAAAATCCTGCATTTAGAAATGTACTTAGTACTTACTCATAGTATTAGCATCAAAATGCAGTGACACTTTTATTACTTTATTATTGTCCAAACATTCACTTTAATGATAACTGAAGAAATTCATACCGCTTATTTATTTAGAGTTATGAGGTTATTTACGCCTGTTTTCTATTCAAATCAGCCTTAATTATATTCAAAAATAGCTTATTTTTTCAGTGTCTATTTGATTGATTGTTATTCTAAGTGTGTGACAGCACCATGGAAAGGATCCCTACAGAGAGAGACCTAGAAGATCCTTTTGGTTTAACCGCAAACAGCCGTTATATCGCTCTCTGCACACACACCAGACTACATTCACTAAAACAGGGATTTTAGAGAACAGGACACAGGAGCTGCTGGTTGTCTGCTGCTGTGGTTTGTTTGTGTTAATGTGTGACTTTGGTATTTTTCAGGGTTAGTTTGGATCTGAACTAAACCTTTAAAACACCAGTCACACAATAACACAAAGAAACTAACCAATCAAAACAACAGTAGACCAGCAACTAACATCTAAAATCACTGTTTTTGTGAATGGAGTCTGGTGTGTTTGCAGAGAGCGCTATGATGGCTGTTTGTGGTCCCATGCAAGTTTTCAGTTTCTGGACTTTCTCTCTAATCTTCTCTTATTTTAGGTGAAATATTGGGTCATTTTAATGTTTATTGAGATTAAACCACGTGAGAATCTTCATCTGAAAAGTAAATACAGTCACCTGGTCAGTATAAAGAACATCACTGTCACATAAGAAAACAGGGTTCAAAACCTGCGTGAGACCAAGAGAGAATGATATTACTCTCTTTTTAAACTTAGACAGCTTATATATTTCAGTTTTCTTTTATTAATATCAGTTTTCAGTTGCAGGTTGGTTAGGTTTAGACACCAAAACTACTTGGTTAGGTTTAGGAAAGGTGATGGTTACTGCAGCGACCTGCTTAACTCTTTTAAATATCGACTTCAGATGGAAACGTGATGAAATCATCGTACTTGATGTTAGAAAGTAGGATTTTTAGGAGTCAGTGAGAAGAAAAAAAGACTTCTTCAGCTTTTGTTTTTGAATGTTGCGGCAGTGTTGCACACCTATGAGCATCATGTCGCTGTATGTTGTGGCGTTAACCCACCGCCTGTCCGTTTGTCCATCTAATGTCCTTTAAAGCAAACCGTCGATCCCAGCTGAGGACAGTCGGAGTTATTTAGACTCTCTATGAGTTCTGTATTTTGAGGTGAAACTGAAAAACTAGAAAGTCATGTAGAGGTGTAGTAAAAGGTCACAGTGAGGAGGAGGAGGAGGAGGAGGAGGAGAGGGGTTCAGGGGAGGAAGAGCGATCTGTGATAACGCTGGTGTCTGTCCAGCAGTGAGTCAGCAGCCTCGTCTCCAACTCACCGCCTGGATCACTGCGACCGTCTCGCTCCTGTGCCTGAACAATGCATCCTGGTTTTTGTTTTGTTGTTTCCAGTGAAGCCTCAGCCGCTGCAGGCAAATGTGCAGCTGTTTGCATCCTGGACGACGTTCAGGCAAATCAGCAGGAGACGAGGAAGGAAAGAGGTGAAGTAGAGCAGGGTTACGTAAAGACGGAGCTTTACACCTGTGCCCTATTTGTACATATTCTTACAGTGTCAGAATTAGTTCAGTAGGTCGCCACTAAAAGTGAGACACTGACAGGCTCAGGTTGTTATTTTAAGTGTCTGTGAGACCTGGAAGATCCTTCTGGTTTAACCACAAACAGCCGTTCTATCGCTCTCTGCACACACACCAGACTCCATTCACTAAAACAGGGATTTTAGAGAACAGGACACAGGAGCTGCTGCCTCCATCAGTCAGTGTGTTTGTGTTATTGTGTGACTGTGAGTTTCTGAAGCTGTTAACTCTGAGTCTCCAAAAGCCAAAAAAGATTAGAAACCACTGCTGTAATCTCAAAACAATGTGCTTTTTAAATCTTCTATTGTGTCAAATCTTCATCTGAAAAGTAACTAACGTCATGGAGTAAACGTGTGGGAGTTCATTGGGAGTGAAAGTACAAAGTAGTAGAAAATGGAAAAGTTAAGTACAAGAAGCTAAAAATTGTTCTTTAGTGCTTTAACTTTGTGCCCATGTGGTGAGAGTCCTAATCAGGGATTCATCATGGCTGCTGGAGCCTTTCTCCCAGTGACCCTTTACAACCTGGAGATTTACTCGCCCCCACCACCACGACCCCCCACCCACCCACCCCCTTATAAATCTCCTCGGTCAGCTGACGGATCATCCTGTCGCTGCCTCCCACGGCGCAGAGGGGGGGTCCTTCATGTGATTTCACTTCCCAAATGGAAACACAAACACGAGCTGACAGCAGGGACGACGTTTCCCACATCGCTCACTCAGCACTGAAGCACATAAAAAAGCACACACGGTACATGTTAGAGGTGAGAAATGATACTACAAACATGATTTACATTAACTTCAAATAGAAATTTTACTTCACAGAACTCGGCCCTCAGCTGCCTCGATGAGCAGCAGCAGAGCAGCAGCTCCTGAGTGCTGTGAGCTAAAATCCCTGTTTTAGTGAATGTAGTCTGGTGTGTGTGCAGAGAGCGATAGAACGGCTGTTTGTGGTTAAACCAAAAGGATCTTCCAGGTAGATTCTGACATCTGAGCAGGTGTCTCAAACACTGTGAAAGGACTAAGTAACATTATCGACATTGCATCTCTGTATATTTGCCAATGAGGTGAAATGAATTCTTGTTTCTGAAAGAAAGACTCGACAGAAACTGTAATTTAGCAGCATTTTTAAAAAGCAAAATTTGTTTTAGTGACTAACTGAAAATGTGCTCTCTAATTAGTGACCAGAAACAGCCGTTATATCCACTATTCACACCCACCAGACTCTATGGACAAAAACAACAATTTTACCTCACAAAACACACGAGTTGCTGGTCTATCGCTGCCTTGATCAGTTGGTCTGCTTGTGTTATTGTGTGTTACACATAAATTGTGTCAGAGCCAAATGAACCCTTTAAAACACCAAAGTCACACAATAACAAACCGATCAAGGCAGCGGTACAATACCGACTCCTGTTTTCCGTGAAGTAAAATCACTGTTTTTATGAATGTAGTCTGGTGTGTTGGCAGAGAGCGATATAACGGCTGTTTTCCAGGTCTCTTTCCATGATGCTGTCACACACTTAGAATAACACTCTGAGCCTGTCAGTGGATCAAACAAGCTCTTTTAGTGGACCTACGTTGATCAGGTGCAGTTGTCTCAAAGGATTACGATGCAGCCGTTGCAGTCTGGGACGCTACACGCTAATAAAGCTCAGTCAGTCGGGTGTGTTTTGCCTGATCAGCAGGGTCTTTAAATAGCCTCCCCGTAGGCCACTCAGATGGGAGATTTGCAGACTTGGCCTCATGTCTGCAGGGGTCGACCCAGTCAGTTTGTTCAGCTTGGTAGTTTCACATGGGGGAGGAAGTCTGCGTGATGGGAAATCGGCCCGGGGAAAGGCAGAGCTGGGAGGTGACGCTGAGGTCAAACTGGAGCTCCAGGAATGATTAACTGTTTACAGTCACAGTTCATTCCACATAGCTCACTGCGACCGAAAATATCCTCCAGTTCCTTCATCAGCAACATTACTAAGAGGACGTCTGGTGGCTAAACGCCCCATCTGGCTGTCACGCTGGAGGTCCTCCGCTCGGCCAACATCAGATTACGTTCCTGATCACCTCAGCAGAGTCAAGCATGCATGAAATGGTACCAATGCTTCCTTAACCTGCAGTACATCGGTTTTTATGCACTTGGGCGCACAAAAACAGCTGCCTCAATCAATCACTTTGTTATTTGTTACACAAATATCGTGTTGGATCCAAACTAAACCTTTAAAACACCAAAGTCACACAACAACACAAACAGACTAACTGATTGAGGCAGCAGTGGACCAGCAAATTACTGTTTATGTCAATGGAGTCTGGCGTCTCTCATACTAATCCATCCAATAGATTTTGAGACGTCTCAGTTTGCAGGCATTCACTTTTAATTTAGTTAATCTAAAAATATACTCTAAGCTTCTTGTGTGGTGTGTTTGCAGAGAGCAACACACTGGCCACCAGACTCCATTGACAAAAACAGTAGTTTTAACCTCACAGAGCGCCGGAGTTGCAGGTCTGCTGCTGTGTCACCGGTTAGAGTGTCGGTGTTATTGTGAATTACAGATATCTCGTGTTGGATCCAAACTAACTCTTTAAAACACCCAAGTCCCAACAATAAGACAAACTAACCGATAAAAGGAGTGTTGGAGCAGCAGCTCCTGTGTTCTTGTCATTTTAAATGACAACATGTTTTAGTGAATGGAGTCTGGTGTGTGTGCAGAGAGCGATATAATGGCTGTTTGTGGTTAAACCAAAAGGATCTTCCAGGTGAGCTGAGGTGATCTACTGGACCAATTCCAACACATTCAGTACCCACCAGTCATTCAGACACCAGGATGTGCACAGAGAGGAGCCAGGGTTAGAAATACTGGAGTTCCTTTTGAAACTCACATATTTTTCTTCTTATTTACCAGCTGTGTTCTGATTTGGGCTCATTAAGGAAAAGTTTTGGCAGATGTCTCAGTCTGTACCAACAGACGTCGTTAAGCTTGTAAATAACCATTTCAAACAGCTTTTCATTAAACATCTCGTTCAGAGTCGATCCAGAGGGACTGCGAAGGCTAAAATGTCTCTCTATTTGAATTCGAGGCCAGCTCTTGATTAATTGGACTGTTGACAGTTGCCTCCGATTGAGGTGAGATAAAACAGAAAAGTGTGTTATTGTGTGCCCTGAATGCATCATCTGCTCCACATCATCAAAGCCGTCGCTCGGCGCAGCGATGCTTCATTTATGAATCGCTCTGTTTAACAATTGAACCCGTTGTAGCACATCAAAGCTAATGCTAAAAAGCTATTTGCTCAATTATTAAGAGCCCCCTCCCCCGTCTGTCTGCCCCCGTCTGAGGCTTCCTGCTCGTACAGTGAAGCAGGTCGAGGAGGTCTGACTGACTGTGAATGCAACACTGACTCCTGCGTTCTTGTGAGGTAAATGGAGTCTGGAGTCAGAACAATATCACACAGTAACACAAACAAACCAACTTATCGAGGCGGCGACCTACTGTGATCAGGTGCAGCTGTCCCAAAGGATCACATTGCTTCACGGTGATCTACTGGACCAATTCCTGCCCATTTTGTACCCATTAGACACCAAAACACGTCAGAATATCATCCTGATGGGAACATGAATGTCTGTATGAAGTTAAAGTCAGTAAGTTAAATACTCTCTCAGCTTTGTCACTTTGTTTATTTTCTGCTCTCGTGTGCTTTCAAACTGTTTAAACTTCACATTCCTGCTCCCCAGAGGATGACTCCTTTAAATCTGAATGCCCCTGTGATGTTTCCTCCAGCCACTTTACTACTGGTGAGACTCTGAGAGCAGATCAATCAAGCTCATTGATACTGGGCCTCTAAAGAACACTGCAGCACTTCACTGTGTCTGTCCAGGCGCTGTACTGGTCCAGCAGGGAGGCTGGCGCTCTGGCAGTTTAACTCCACTGCAGCTCGCACTGCAGTCCTGCCACTGCAGGGACTTCTGGGTAACCCCCCCACAACACACACACACACACATCTGGCCTGTGGATGGTAAACCACTTAAACCTCTTCAGTTATCAGCACGCAGCTTTACTGTCAGGATACAACCGGTGATGAACCACTTCCTGTTTACTGAGAAGCTGTTGCTCTTCTTCTTCTTCTTCTTCTTCTTCTTCTCCTCCTCCAGCTGCAGGACTGTTGGCACCGGACCCACGGCGGCCTGTTTACCGTTTCAACAAACACATCTCCATCTCATTTACATGCCAGGAGGCTCTCTGTGCAGCTCCCCATCAGACGGACACATCTACCTTCCTGTTAAGATACAGACTCGCCGATCCATCGATAGACCTCCACGCAAGTTTAAATCAATATGTGCCGGGAACAGAAGGTGAGCGGACGGAGAGGAGGGATAAAATGACATCAGGCCAAGAAAAGGAAAGGAAGTGGACCTTTTTGGAAGGAAGAATCACCTTTTTTGCGATGAAATGCGGTTCACTCGTTCATGCTCCCCACAGGATGAACTGTAATAACTTTATTGATCCTCTACCTTTTGCCGTTGCGCCATCATCAGATCAAAGTGTCCGATGTTTTGTTTTATGGCCTGTAGAACCGATCGCATTCCCATCAGCCTCAGCTGGACTTTGTGTTTACTAGTTAGCAAACGTTAGCATGCTAACAGGCTAAAATCAACGTTACACTGTTGATGTTAGCATGTAAAAAAAAAAGAAGGTGGGACTAAAGTCAATGCGGAGGCCAAAGATGGACGTAACCATAGTGACGTCACCCGTTAGTTTGTAGACCGCCGTTTGAAGCCTTGATTTGGCTTTATGGGCGTCGCCATCTTGGTTTTTGGAGCCAGAAGTGACGTTAGTTTCATGAAGACCTCCTCTGATTGGTCAGTGAGCAGGTAGCCCCGCCCTAAAGCCCACCCCCTCTTCCTGGTGTATCTTCCTCTAAATGTACTGAAGAAGACAGTAAACTAGAGACTGAGAGCAGAAACTGTTCACTGAGCTGATAAATCGTTTCCTCATTGACTTCCATCCAATCAGACTTCTGTTTGGAGCCAGTGGAGTCGCCCCCTGCTGGAGGGGGCAAATGGGATCTCTGGTCTAGGATTCATCCTTTGGGGATCATGAATGTCCTAATTGTCATGACAATCTGTTTTTTCGTTGATAATATCAGAGTCTGGACTAAACGACGGACAGAACAACGTCGCTAAAGTTGAACCGAAAACAAATAGATAATAATAAATAATGTCTCGGTAAGCGTCTATGTTCTGGTTCAGGTTCTGGTTCTGACCCACCGGAGCAGCCCGGTCACTCCCAGCCATCAAGCCCCCCGATGCAGTGTTTGTAAAATGGACGGAGTCAAACGAACCCGCTGAAAAGCCCTTTCGGACGCCGTGCAGCTGATTCGTAGCAGCCGTGATGTCACTGGGGGCGAAGCGAGGAGACAAGAGGAAAACAACAAGGCCCTCATTTTTCCCCCTTTGCCTCCCCTCGTCTCTCCCCCTCCTCCCATCCCGTCCTAATCCTCTTCGCAGGCCTGCAGGGAAAGCTCGGCCCGCTGCCAAGGCAAGGGCTGCTGGGAAAACGTGGCGGCTGCCAAGCGGGAGTGGTGGCGGCGGCGTCCCACACAGCTTTGTTGTGCCAGAGGTTTTGGTTCAGATTCAGAGCTTCAGGGACGGACTGGACCGTCACCAGACCGAAGCCCCGCCCCCCTCGCCCTCCTCCCCCCCTCCCCCCTTTTTTTAATACACTCTCGGTGTCTCACTCTCTCACACACATTCACACTTCTTCACTTTCTCTCTCACACACACATAAAGCCCCACAGCTCTGGTCGTCCGGCCCGGCTCCATGCCAAGGACTTCCTGCCAAACATTCGGCAGTTGCCATGACAGCAGAGAGAGAGAGAGGCGAGGGGGGGTGGGGGTTGGTGGTGGTGGTGTTGGGGGGGGGGGGGCAGAACATCAGAGCGAGCCAAGAATAATGACTCACTGCTGGAGCCAGATGTGCCACATCTGCAGCCATGATGGGGATTCTGTGTGTGTGTGTGTGTGTGTGGGGGGGGGTGCCAGTTTCAGAGGGGGGGTGGGGGTCAAACATGGAGGACGGGGCTTCGACTCCAACCTGTATTTCCAAATAAACCCGGCTGTCGGGAGGCGGGAGCAGCTCAGGCCTCTGGAGGGGAAATGATTGGAATTTCCCTGAAAAAAAAAAAAGGGGACCAAGAGCTGAAGGAGCAGACGGTGGGGGGGGGGGTGATGGTGGTGAGGGGGGGGGGGGGGGGGGGGGTCCTCCGTGTTTGGGAATCGGCCTCGTTACCGAGTTGACAGGAGGATGATGATGGCACAGCTCCTCTCGTCAGGAGAACGTTTCCAGACCGCAGACGCTTTAAGAGCCTGGACGGTTTCTGTCTTCGGGTCACAGAAATGAAATAATGTGTAAAGCAGCTTCACTTTTTCCTTCCCGCCGTCTCTCTTCACTCTTTCCGCCAGCGTCCACAGACCCGACCTGCTAAACTCATCAGCGGGGGAGCGTTTCACTTTCACGGAGTCTTTAACGGCCTCGCCGGTCGAAGCAAACGTTCCCGTCACCTCACCCGCCCTCCTTCCTCCTTCCTCCTCCTCCTCCTTCCTCCTTCCTGACTGCGCCGCCAACCCTTCTCTATTCAGGTGCATAACGCCGCTTTGCCAAAAATAACATCAGCGCCACACGGCAAAGTTCAACCGTGATGTAACCGAGGCCCCCGGAGCGCGAGGCTGCACATAATGACGGCTTACGTAACGTCCCGACGAACCACAACCAGACCACAGGCTCAGGCCTCTGCCGGCACGCCCACATCAAACGCCGAGCTGGAGGGAGTTTCTCCTCCACGGTTTAGAGGCCGTAAACATCTACTGCAGGCGGCAGAACAAGAGGGCGTCGCTCACATTTCTGTTAAAAATACAGAAACGAGTGTAACGACCCTCCGTGAGAAGCACACAGTGTCCGTAAGGAGCCACCGGACGCCAAACCTGTTTACATGCAGGTAGGACAAACCACGCCCACTACCTGAGACACCTGGCAGGTAACGGAACAGCAGCGGACATGAAACTATACAACTAATGTAGCAGAAGGTGTGTGTGTGTGTGGGGGGGGGGGGGTCAGCACGTTAGCTACACATGATGGTTAGCTTAGCTTCAGACTTCATGAACTGTCTAACTAAGCTTTAATACTCAGTAACAGTCAGTAGGCTCCATAGACTGTGTGTGTGTGTGTGTGTGTGTTAGTGTGTGTGTAGTCCTGTTCACCACAGCTGGGGTTCCATCTAACATAATCTGAACCTGAACCTGATCCTGATCCTGGTCCTGAACCTGATCCTGAATCTGAATCTGATCCTGATCCTGATCCTGAATCTAATCCTGATCCTGATCCTGAATCTAATCCTGATCCTGATCCTTAACCTGAACCTGAACCTGATCCTGATCCTGAACCTGAACCTGAACCTGAACCTGATCCTGAATCTGAATCTGAATCTGAACCTGAACCTGAACCTGAACCTGATCCTGAATCTGAATCTGAATCTGAATCTGAACCTGAATCTGAACCTGATCCTGAACCTGAACCTGAACCTGATCCTGATCCTGAACCTGAACCTGAACCTGATCCTGAACCTGATCCTGATCCTGAACCTGATCCTGATCCTGATCCTGATCCTGAACCTGATCCTGATCCTGATCTTCGTCCTCTGACAGATGAACCCTCCCGTCTGGTTCTGATGTCACAAACATCGTCTGGTAAAAAACAAACGAATAAAAGCAGCGACCTCGGCCCCTCCCTGAGTCCTTGAGCTGCAGGAAACAGTTTTATGATGCCTCACACATGAATCCTCTCCCCAGACCGGACCCCTCCTCCCCCTGCATCCTCCCCCACTCCCACCTGTCCTCCCCCACTCCCACCTGTCCTCCCCCACTCCCACCTGTCCTCCCCCAGCCCTCAGACCTGTTTTGGTCCTCTGGTCTGCTGCTCAGATGCTGCTGGATTCCCCGTCCAGGCCTCCTGGTGTGGCTCAGACTCAGACCTGATACCTGACTACAGGAGGCAGAGTGTGTGTGTGTGTGAGTGTGTGTGTGTGTGTGTGTGTGTGTGTGTGTTAGTGTGTGTGTGTGTGTGTGTTAGTGTGTTAGTGTGTGTGTGTGTTAGTGTGTGTGTGTGTGTGTGTGTGTGTTAGTGTGTGTGTTAGTGTGTGTGTGTGTGTGTGTGTTAGTGTGTGTGTTAGTGTGTGTGTGTGTGTGTGTGTGTGTGTTAGTGTGTGTGTGTGTGTGTGTGTTAGTGTGTGTGTGTGTGTGTTAGTGTGTGTGTTAGTGTGTGTGTTAGTGTGTGTGTGTGTGTGTGTGTGTGTGTGTGTGTGTGTTAGTGTGTGTGTGTGTGTGTTAGTGTGTGTGTTAGTGTGTGTGTTAGTGTGTGTGTGTGTGTGTGTGTTAGTGTGTGTGTGTGTGTGTTAGTGTGTGTGTTAGTGTGTGTGTTAGTGTGTGTGTGTGTGTGTGTGTGTGTCTCCTTTGTCCTGTTTATTTGTGTGTGTTTATCTTTACGAGCTCGTCTCTGTTGGTTTTGTTCCTGCTGAACGTTTCACCGACTATAAAACCACCAAACGAACACAGTCGTGGTCGAATCGATCTCTACCAGAATATTCCTTCAGTCCTCGTGCAGAGTGTGTTCACTACATGAGGAAACACTTAAGAAGTCCTCAGATGTCTTTAACTCGTTAATAATAATAATAATAATAATAATAATAATAATAATTACCAGAAAATTCTAATTTCTTGAAACTGTTTATTGAACCTTCTGACAAATAACAAAATATATATTTTAAAGTTTAAAAACTTTGAATTTGAATGATTTTTGCTGCATTTTTGTGCAATTTATTGCTCACAGTTTGTTCACCTTAAAGAAAAACAGATAAACTACCAGGCTGATGACGTAGAGGTGTGTGTGTCAAACAGGGATACACTTGGCGTTAAAGGGTTAAGTCTGAACAGTCTTACATTGTGTTTGGGAAGGTGAGAAAACACTGTAAAATCCCTTTGTTCCTGAAGGCAGCGCCCGTCCTAACCCTTAACCCTTTCAGGTTCTGTTCAGGTTCTGTGGGACCCGTTTTCATTTTTTTATCAACAGCAAAATGATACGATTCATTATTTTTTCAAACTCAGACTCATCGGCCTTCGCTCATATTGATGAGTCTGAGTCTGACAAACACCATACAAGGGTTAAAGCAAATACAACAAAAACATTATAATCCAGACGGGTAAAAAAGTTTTCATTCAAAAAATTTCATTTTTTTATGGTTTATTTGCACTTTTTAGCAATTTATTTAGTCAGTCTGGACATATTATTAAAACTTGGGATATAAGGGTTGTATTGATGTGTAGCATTAACCCACAGAAAATGGACGTTCTGTTGGCACGAGGGATGTTTGTTCTGTTTATAATCCCTCTACAATAACAACGACAGAGGATTCGTTCTCTCTGCAGCACAAAGCTCAAACGTCAGTCTTAGCTGAACGACACCTGTGATGCGAGATGATGATTCATTTAGAAATTACACAGGTGGACCAGTGAGACCATTTTGGTTCGACCACAAACAGCCGTTACTTCGCTCTCGTCAAACACGCCAGACTCCATTGACAAAAACGCTAATTTTACCACGCAGACTACAGGAGTTGCCGGCGTAGCTGCTGTGACTTTGGTGTTTAGTCTGGATCTGAACTAAAACTAACCGACCAATGGAGGCAGGCGTCCCTGTTGCCATGGTTACTCCAGCCGGCGCATCAATCTAGAGCGGTCCAGTGTTCACCCAGACCACAGGGTCTAATACTTTTTATTGATCAGTGTTGATCTCAGTTATTCTTTGATTAAAGGTTTTGTTATATGATTGACATGTCTTAGAAACGGTTATTTATTCCTACGTATGTTTTGAGCTCACGTGTAATGTACATGTGTGCCGTACGGACGGAGTCTTCACAGGTAATCGACTATTTCAGGTATCAATCCGTTGATTTGAGTAAAAGTTCCTCCTGTAGCGGTTCGTGTCTGTGAAGGTGATTTGATTTGATCGTCTACCTGCTCTCCTCTACAACCTGTTTTTCGCTCCATTTCACTTCCTCCTAATGGATCTGCACTCAGACTGCTTATCTCTGCACACACACACACACACACACTCACACACTCACACACACACACACAGGGTCAGAGTACACTGGGTGCCCTTGGCGAGACAGATAAGCCGGCTTTATGTGATTACGCAGCTCGGCTATTGTGCAACCCCATGACTCAGTGGTCTAATTGGAGGAGGGGGGAGGAGGGGGGAGGCATAGCAGCGTACAAGGGGGAGAGAGAGATGGGGGAGAGAGAGAGGAAGAGAGATGGGGGGGCAGAGAGAAACAGAGAGAGAGAGATGGGGGAGAGAGAGATGGGGGGGCAGAGAGAGGAAGAGAGATGGGGGGAGAGATGGAAAGTGAGAGGGGAGAGACAGAGAGAGTAAAAGGGGGTCTGTCTCTCTGACTGTCTGTCTGACTGTCAGTCTGTCTGTCTGACTGTCTGTCTGTTTCTCTGACTGTCTGTCTGACTGTCTGTCTGTTTCTCTGACTGTCTGTCTGACTGTCTGTCTGACTCTCTGACTGTCTCTCTGACTGTCTGTCTGACTGTCAGTCTGTCTGTCTGACTGTCTCTCTGACTGTCTGTCTGTTTCTCTGACTGTCTGTCTGACTGTCAGTCTGTCTGTCTGACTGTCTCTCTGACTGTCTGTCTGTTTCTCTGACTGTCTGTCTGACTGTCTGTCTGACTCTCTGACTGTCTCTCTGACTGTATGTCTGATTGTCTGTCTGTCTCTCTGACTGTCTCTCTGACTGTCTCTCTGACTGTCTGTCTGACTGTCAGTCTGTCTGTCTGACTGTCTCTCTGACTGTCTGTCTGTTTCTCTGACTGTCTGTCTGACTGTCTGTCTGTCTGTCTGACTGTCTCTCTGACTGTCTGTCTGTTTCTCTGACTGTCTGTCTGACTGTCAGTCTGTCTGTCTGACTGTCTCTCTGACTGTCTGTCTGTTTCTCTGACTGTCTGTCTGACTGTCTGTCTGACTCTCTGACTGTCTCTCTGACTGTCTGTCTGACTGTCAGTCTGTCTGTCTGACTGTCTCTCTGACTGTCTGTCTGTTTCTCTGACTGTCTGTCTGACTGTCAGTCTGTCTGTCTGACTGTCTCTCTGACTGTCTGTCTGTTTCTCTGACTGTCTGTCTGACTGTCTGTCTGACTCTCTGACTGTCTCTCTGACTGTATGTCTGATTGTCTGTCTGTCTCTCTGACTGTCTCTCTGACTGTCTCTCTGACTGTCTGTCTGACTGTCAGTCTGTCTGTCTGACTGTCTCTCTGACTGTCTGTCTGTTTCTCTGACTGTCTGTCTGACTGTCTGTCTGACTCTCTGACTGTCTCTCTGACTGTCTGTCTGATTGTTTTAACAGAAACTAAACAGCTTTTATTTTCTAAGAAAAGTTCTCTCTGCCACCAACTGACTAACTGACTGACTGATTAACTAACTAACTGACTGACTGACTGACTGACTGACTAACTGACTGACTGATTAACTAACTGACTGACTATCTGTGAGGTCGGTTTTCATCTCTGAGCCTGAAGAAGTTTAACTTTCAGGACATCAGACGACAAAGTTTAAAGTCTGACGAAGTCATTAAATGATACGAGATCATAAAGAGGCAACACTCACACACTCACACACACACACACACACACACACACACACACACACTCACACACACACACACACACACACACACACTCACACACACACACACACACACACACACACACACACACTCACACACACACACACACTCACACACACACACACACACACACACACACACACACACTCACACACACACACTCACACACACACACACACTCACACACACACACACTCACACACACACACACACACACACACACACACACACTCACACACACACTCACACACTCACACACACACACACACACACACACACACACTCACACACACTCACACACACACACACACACTCACACACACACACACACACACACACACACTCACACACACACACACACACACACTCACACACACACACACACACACACACACACACACAGACATACACTGATATAAGGTGTCCCTTTAAAACCCCAGAGTCACACAATAACACAAACTTCTTAACTGATTCAGGAAGCAGTAGACCAGCAACTCCCATGTTCTCTAATGTAAAATTGGTGTTTTTGTGAATGTAGTCTGGTGTGTGTGCAGAGAGCGATATAACGGCTGTTTGTGGTTAAACCAAAAGGATCTTCCAGGTCTCTCTCTGTAGGGATCCTTTCCATGATGCTGTCACACACTTAGAATAACACTCTGAGCCTGTCAGTGGCAAATAAGGCAAAAAAATCGGTGAACAGTATCACAGAACTTTGATGAAGTCCTCAGGAAGGCCTGTCAGTCGGAGTCTTGGTCCCGATCTCTCTCCGTCTGACTTCCTGTTTCCTTCAGCACAGAAAAGCAGGGGATTGGAGCACAGCCGCCGAGGTGGGAATGAATGAATATCAGAGCCGCCCTGCCAGCAGCACGCCGTGCCAAAGCAAACCTCCAACATCTACACGACAATGAGGGCACGAAGCCAAGAACAAATACGAATGATTTAGTCCTCGAAGGGCGGAGAACAACAAAGAGTCACAGTGAGTCACGGCTGAAAACGAAAACTGAACCTGTGGAGGCCTTTTGTCTGAACATACTCAGAGTTTACAGGCATGCTGGCTGGTGGGAATGTTATTAGATGTGCCATTAGTCATTCGTTTTCGCTGGAAGAGCTGAATCTTGGAGCAGTCGACGGTGGCCAGAGGAAAAGCAGCCAGAGGTGATTACAAATGCACCCATAAAACAGAACAATTCCACAGTCAGCCGTTTATTTTTTTAAACATTAAGAAAGCAGAAAAGCTTCTCCAGTGGACCGAACGAGAGATTTTCCACTGTTGGAAGGTAGAAGAGCTTCTGTACATCATATATAACATAATTCCTCCAGCACTCATGAGGTGCCACTATTTGCCAGGTAACCAGTAGCTTTCCACAAGGGATCATTCCTGACCTGATAGACGCTTGTTAGGGGGTTGAGTTTGATGCAATAGGTGAGTCATAAGTTACAATGCCAACTATTGAAAGTCCTGAAGTGGAGCACGGATGATTAAAATGTAATGCATGGATATCACATCCTGTTCAGGGGACAACATGTTTCAGAGGACCGCCACTGGCCAGTGGGAATCACCGTTTTATGGCACGAATGTTTCAGAAAACACAAATGTTCCCCTCATGGTGGTGTGAGAGGAACAGTCAGGGGGTCAATAGGATCCATTCTTAGTAGGGTTCATCCTCTGGGCACCAGAACGACCAAACAGAAATTTCCATGCCGGTTGAGGTGATCTACTGGACCAATTCCAAAACGTTTAGTACCTACCAGTCATTTCGAATCCTGAATAACAGAGGCACCAGAATTGAGCCCTGGGGGACGCCGCGTGTCATTGTAATGCTTGAATGAATACATGCCAACAACATTGCTCTTGTTTGGAAACACACATACTCTATCTTACAATGAAGGCAGCAGAGGCTAACACTATACAGCCTTACAACACCCAATGATACCAAACTGCTGGTTTAACATCCTGATGATTTAGTTGTGTGCAGAGTCTGCCTGTGGAGCTGGAAATGTAAAGATTAATCACATCCTCTGGGAAGAAGAAGCCCGAGATCAAGACATTTAATTGAAATCTTCCCATTAGAATCTGATGTTTGTCACTTTAGTTCTTTAACCTCATCACGTGAAACCCATTAAAACATTGAGGATAAACTCAAAGTCTTGTTTGAACTCTTGACTTTATCACCATGCAGCTTCTCAGGCCACCTACCACAGCCATGACGGACGATGACCGGTCTCCTCATTGGATGACATCAGCGGTAAACACCGTTATCACACCAGTACCAAGGCCAACAGCATGGGGCGACGGGTGAACGTCCGCTCCAGGAAACACTTTAATGTGTCACCAGATTTCCAGAGCGCTGGGCGGGCCGCTACATGTTAGTCACTGTTTTCCACCAGGAGTTAACCTTTAACTGTTGAACGGGCTCAGCGGTGAGCTATTAATAGGACAGGAGGTGGTGAGGCAATAAGAGCTCTGAGGGCACAGCAGAGTGTGCCATGAATTAAGTGTGATCATATAAACTAATGATTTGAAGGGAAATCTACGGTGGCCCTGAGAGCTCAACCCTCTGCAACAACAGAAAACATGAATGTAAAAGCCACAACACAAACGTGTTGATGCGGCTCGCCACGGTTGGCCGTTGTGTAGCCGTGTAGCTCCTACTGTCCCACTGGACATTGTGCTGGTCTAAAACATGCGTAGCTACGTGTGGTAGTGTGTCATTTAGCTAGCTGACAGCAGGCTAACTAATATTATCAATTAATCAATCAATCAACGTTTATATGGCCCCCGTTCATAACAGCGTTATCTCAAGACTCTTTCCGTAAAGAGCAGCTCAGACCAAACTCTTTAATTAAGACACCCAATGATTCAAGAATCCCCACATGAGCAGGCAATGCTAATGCTAATGCTAATGCCGTTAGCTGCTGTGCACTGCTACTAAATCATGTTTACCAGCTACTGATGATAATTGTACTTTAATATGGTCAACAAGCACCTAAACGACACTTCAGCAGCAACGTAGCATCAACGTAGCTCGCCACGGATGGACGTTTGGCAGCTTTGCAGCTTCGTTGCTCGTAGCACAGCATCAGTCTTTGACTTTATGCAGAAGATCATTCAAATCTTGACATATTTTGTGAGATGACAGATGAAAAACAAAAAGCGGGACAGAAAAGTGAACATTGTCATGTTGTCCGTCTTTGATGAATGAATAAATAGTTTTTATATCTTATCTTCAAATGTTTACCAGTAACTTAATTTTAAAAAGACGTAGCACGATTTGTAAATAGATTCAGCTGTGAAATGTTTGGAGGACTTTTAACATTCAGGGAGCAAAAATACCCACATAGCAGTAACATATTGTGTTTTTAATAATACTCTGAGAGCCAAACATCCTGTTGGTAGTTTCCAGGCTGAGCGACACTGGTGTGTTTCAAAGCCCTCCAGCTCTCAGCTGATGCCGCTGTCAGGGATGGTGGCGTCCAATTTACAAACTCCCATTCATGTCCTCCTATAATAGTTCACACTCCAGTGAACACACACAACGCTGCAGCAAAACACGAACCAACTGAACTTTGTTCAGGGATTCCTGTTTGGAGAGCAAGAATAGCGGATGACCTCATTGTTGTCTGGATGAATGGTTTGTTTGAAACATATACACACACAAAAAAAAAAAAGCATCTGGAAAAAAGCTTCTCCAATCAGTCAGAAGTCCATTGGGATGAGAAACATTACGCAGAGCCGCCAGCGAACACAGAGCGAGTGTTTATGGTGGATTTCCTGCCTTTGCCACCCTGACAGCAGGTGACCAGCTGCTCCTCCGCACCTTCATCTGTTCGCTCCGTCTTTAAACAATGGAGGACAATTCCAGGAAAAAGCAGCAGAGGAGGAGGTCGTCACCACTTCTCTGCTCTTTTCCGTCTCCTCAACATCTGAGCTGTTCGCTGCAAACACAGAAACACTCCAGAGACGCATGTTTGAATAAAGGTTAGCGTTTCCTCGAACATCGACTATGTGCTGTAAGCTGCCTAAACATAACCCTAAAAACATGAGTCATGTTTTAGTTGAAAAGAGCTCTTACACGGAAAATAATAAAACAGTTAAATAGAATATGATATTTCATTATATAGGAGTCTGATTGTTTTCCAGGTAGTAGTCCGACCCACTGGACACGCTAGGAAAAGTCAGAGTACGCTGTTACACTCTGAAGTAAGTTAGCACAAGTGTTAGCCTCAGTTAGCTCAAGCATTAGCCTCACTTAGCACAAGCATTAGCCTCACTTAGCACAAGCATTAGCCTCAGTTAGCACAAGCATTAGCCTCACTTAGCACAAGCATTAGCCTCAGTTAGCACAAGCATTAGCCCCTGTTTGCACAAGCACTTGTCCCCGTTACCACAAGTGTTAGCCCCATTTAGCACAAGCTTTAGCCCCCATTAGCACAAGCATTAGCCTCAGTTAGCACAAATAATAGCCCCTGTTTGCATAAGCACTTGCCCCCATTAGCACAAGCGTTAGCCCCAGTTGAGCCTGAGCCCAGACACCCAGCGGCCACTTTCTTTCAGTCACTAACCAGAGCTCATGACCAGGTGAGGGCTGGAGCTCAGCGACAGGTGAACCAGGAGCTTCACCTTCTTGGTAATGATGGATCCATGTGAGCGCGGAGGGAGGAAGGCCTCAGAGTGGAGGTACTGAGATGATCTACAGGCCTCAACAGATAAACACACAACAACAAGCACATTAAAAACAGAAAACACTTCTGACTTTTCACGGTCAAAGGGAGAAACTAATTTTGAGTGGTGCTGATTTCCGGCTGCGGACTGCCCCCCCCCCCGATACTTCAGTCCAGACCCTCGCCTACACTTTGTGTTAAATATTCAGGGTTGTGAGGATAATCAGCTAGAACATGCAGAAGTGCCCGTGTGGATGTTTAAACCTCTTCGTTTGGCTCCATTTTGTATCAGTGGCTGAATAATGCATCGTGGGTAATAGGAGCTCTGTGGTATTTCCACTCAAGCAGAAAGTTCCCATATTCCCCACACAGAGCTAACAACTCTCCTGGCTCAGAGGAGAGGCAGCGTGAGGTTCACCGACATCAGGGGATGAATTTAAAGCGTCTGATTGTGTCTTTGTGGAGCCGACGGGCACCGAGCCGGAGCGCCTGACGGGACAAAGAGCGCTACTGTACATAACAGTGCTCGCTTTTATCTGATTACACTTCAAATATTAATCCTCAGAATACCAAGCCTGAAAAATAATACATAGGAGGTCAAACACAGAGGAGTTTTAGCAACTTCTGTCTTTGTTTTTCAAGCTTTAGTTGAAGCTAAACTCAACTGAAAAAGTTCATAAATAACTTCTGACAAACGGCTCTTCTGCAGTTCATATTTCCTACACTTCCCAGAATGCCACTGGACATTTCCTGGCAGACATGCTCAGACTCGTCTTCAGCTTTGTCCATGTGTAAGCAGAAGAACAAAAGTGGGTCAAACTGGGCCTGATGGTGGGAAAAGTATTCAAATATTTACTCCAGTAAAAGTGATGATGATGAGGAAAACGTAGTTAAAGTATTAAAGTACTGGTGTCTCCTGTTGGCTTCATAACAAAACACCAGATTTCATTCACTTTTCTGAATCTGTGGAGTCACTGCAGCGGCCGAAGAGAAAATACCAGTAAAAGTACCTCAAATGTTAAAGCACAGCTACAGTCCCATTTTTCCTCCTCTGTAAAACAAACATGAAGTTGAACCAGTCAGCGGAAACTGCAGCTTTATTCCTGCACGCCGGCCAACTGGGTCACATGACGAGCGTTTCCACCAAACCTTCATTATTCCTACAGATTTGGCCAAAAGAAAACAAGAGTTCAGTCAGAGACGACCCACAGAGACACTTTCAGTTCATCTACATGTTTGGTGCGTTCAGGGACCTCCTGGAGGACCATCGTCTCTGTGATGCCTTCAGGCTCCACTTCCTGTCCAGTCAGGCTTTGTAAACACGCCCCGACATTTTTTAGTTATTGGAATTAATCAACACACACACACACACACACACACACACACGTTCTGCAAACAGTGGAGGAATCTTAATGAGTACATTTACTGAAGTGCTGCACTTAAAGGGCAGTTCTGGTGTTTTTAAACCGAGGCCATACTTGTTTTTACAGCATCCTGGTGTCTGAGTGACTGGTAGGTAGCAAAAGTGTTGGAACTGGTCCAGTAGATCACCTCAGCCAGCCTCCTCCTCCTCTTCCTCTCCTCATCCCCTCCTCCTCCCTCTCTCCTCCTCTTCCTCTCCTCCTCCTCATCCCCTCCTCCTCTCCTCCTCCTCTTCCTCTCCTCCTCCTCATCCCCACCTCCTCCCTCTCTCCTCATCTCCCCCTCCTCTTCCTATCCTCCTCCTCTCCTCCTCCTCTCCCCATCCTCCCTCTCCTCCTCCTCCTCCTCTCCCCCTCCTCCCTCTCTCCTCCTCATTCCCTCCTCTTCCTCTCCTCCTCCTCCTCCTCCTCCTCCTCCTCCTCTGAGGTGAACCTGCATGAGCTCCATGTAGTTTCACTTTTTTTTTTTGTTGCTCTCAGACACCAGATCCCTCTGAGAGAAGCCGAGCCGTCGCTTCACATGGTGTCGGGTCTCGGCCATATTGAATCCGAATGGGAACGGCGGGGTTGGTTTACGCTCCTTCCCTCAATAGCGGGGGGACAATGGGAGCGGGACAGGCGAGAGGCCCGGGCCGCCCTGGAAACACAGAGGCGAGACAGACAGAGCATTGAAGAGGATGAGGATCCATCAGAAACCAGCGCCGGCTAATGTGAAAGTCTCGGGTTCGGCGTCTGGAGGAAAGGCTCCCGCTCGGTAACAGTAGACAGGAGGCTTTGTGGGGCCCGCGGCGTCTTTATGCCGCAGAACAAACCGCTGCAGTGTGGAGCGCCGAAGCTCGGCGTCGTGGGACGTCGAGCCGACTCGGGGCTGACCTGATTCTGACTGTTAGAAGGACGTCTCGGCGATCTGACCTGATCAATGATCGGATCCCACATGGTTCTGTGAAACTGCTGATGCACAAAACACTGAATTTATACCGAATGTTATTTATTATCCCACAACACACTGATGGAAGTTTCCTGATCTGTAGGAGCACTCCCACTTTTACACTCTGGAGAGCAAATGTGTGTTTTCATACTCCCACTTTTTGAGCAACTTTGCCATTTTCAAACCTTCTTACAAGTTTGGATCAGGTCGTGTCATGTGTAGTGTGTGAGTTAAGGCGGTTTTCCCATCTGAACTCTGAACTATTCTGGAGACGAGTCTTGAAATATGAAGAAGAGAGAAATGCTACCGTTAGCTTGGCTAGCTAGTGTGATAACATGTGCTGCAAGCAGTGAGTACATTCACCAGAGTGCTGCACTTTAAGCCGAGGCCCTAATTGTTCATACAGTATTCAAATGTCAAATGGATGACTGGTAGGCAGTAAAAGTGTTGGAACTGGTCCAGTAGATCACCTCAGCTAGAACTGGTCCAGTAGATCACCTCAGCCAGCAGCCACCAAACGGGCTGCAATGGCTGCAACGTGATCCTTTGGGACAACTGCACCTGATCACAGTAGGTCCACTAAAAGAGCTTGTTTGATCCACTGACAGGCTCAGAGTGTTATTCTAAGTGTGTGACAGCATCATGGAAAGGATCCCTACAGAGAGAGACCTGGAAGATCCTTTTGGTTTAACCACAAACAGCACACACACCAGACTACATTCACTAAAACAGGGATTTTAGAGAACAGGACACAGGAGCTGCTGCTCTGCTGCTGCTCTGCTGCTGTGACTTTGGTGTTTTAACACATTAGTCTGGATCTGAATTAAACCTTTTAAAGCGTAAAAGTCACACAATAACACAAACAAACTAACATATTGAGGCAGTGATACACCAGCAGCTCCTGAATTCTTGAAGGTAAGATTACACATTTTTTACAATGGAGTCTGGTGGCTTTTAGGACGGCGATAACACCGTGGTTTCTGGTTAAACCAAAAGAAATTACTGTCATTACTTGTCATGTTACAAGCAGTATTCCCTGAGGATATCTCCCATACTCCACTGGCATTGTTTCCGTTTTACTACTTTCTGTGTCGCCATTTTAAGAGGTCATGGTCACCTCATGTATTTCTGTGAGACTGACCTGTTTTTTTTTTTTTTTTTAGGGGGGGTTTGACTTCCCGTACAGTTTTATGAGGTTTCCTCTTTCGTCATGATGTTCACAGGATTAATCTGAGACTGAAGACTCCATCAGATGGAGAACACAGAGTTGTTCTGCAGCAGGATTTTGGGAAACAGCATCACATCATCTACTTCTTCTTCTTGGGTATTTCCAACATGGCTGCCACAGAGTTGACTCCTCATGTGAGCTCTCAGCCTCCTCACTCCGTTTCACACTCCATGTTTAGGGACTTCAGCCGCACCCGTGGTTTCTTTCCCATCATGCCTCAGTCACGGGCGGCCCTGTGGTCGTACTGGTGGGCGCGCCCAGTGGCCACGCCCTCCTGGCACAGCTTGTTTACGAACAGAGCTTCACGGACACAAGTAGGTCAGACACACACACACACACACACACCAGACGTCAGCAACAAACACATGAATGTGTGTGTGTGTCTGCATGCACTCACTAAATGACCGGGTGTGTGTTTGCAAACAGTGTGTGAGTGTGTGCTAGTTAGTCAGTGTGTCAGTGTGTAGTGGAGGTCTATAGTGTGTGTGTGTGTTAGTTAGTCAGTGTGTTAGTGTGTAGTGGAGGTCTATAGTGTGTGTGTGTTAGTTAGTCAGTGTGTTAGTGTGTAGTGGAGGTCTATAGTGTGTGTGTGTTAGTTAGTCAGTGTGTTAGTGTGTAGTGGAGGTCTATAGTGTGTGTGTGTGTTAGTTAGTCAGTGTGTTAGTGTGTAGTGGAGGTCTATAGTGTGTGTGTGTGTGTGCTAGTTAGTCAGTGTGTTAGTGTGTAGTGGAGGTCTATAGTGTGTGTGTGTTAGTTAGTCAGTGTGTTAGTGTGTAGTGGAGGTCTATAGTGTGTGTGTGTGTTAGTTAGTCAGTGTGTTAGTGTGTAGTGGAGGTCTATAGTGTGTGTGTGTGTTAGTTAGTCAGTGTGTTAGTGTGTAGTGGAGGTCTATAGTGTGTGTGTGTGTTAGTTAGTCAGTGTGTTAGTGTGTAGTGGAGGTCTATAGTGTGTGTGTGTGCTAGTTAGTCAGTGTGTTAGTGTGTAGTGGAGGTCTATAGTGTGTGTGTGTTAGTTAGTCAGTGTGTTAGTGTGTAGTGGAGGTCTATAGTGTGTGTGTGTGTTAGTTAGTCAGTGTGTTAGTGTGTAGTGGAGGTCTATAGTGTGTGTGTGTGTGTGCTAGTTAGTCAGTGTGTTAGTGTGTAGTGGAGGTCTATAGTGTGTGTGTGTTAGTTAGTCAGTGTGTTAGTGTGTAGTGGAGGTCTATAGTGTGTGTGTGTGTTAGTTAGTCAGTGTGTTAGTGTGTAGTGGAGGTCTATAGTGTGTGTGTGTGTTAGTTAGTCAGTGTGTTAGTGTGTAGTGGAGGTCTATAGTGTGTGTGTGTGCTAGTTAGTCAGTGTGTTAGTGTGTAGTGGAGGTCTATAGTGTGTGTGTGCTAGTTAGTCAGTGTGTTAGTGTGTAGTGGAGGTCTATAGTGTGTGTGTGTGTTAGTTAGTCAGTGTGTTAGTGTGTAGTGGAGGTCTATAGTGTGTGTGTGTGCTAGTTAGTCAGTGTGTTAGTGTGTAGTGGAGGTCTATAGTGTGTGTGTGTTAGTTAGTCAGTGTGTTAGTGTGTAGTGGAGGTCTATAGTGTGTGTGTGTGTTAGTTAGTCAGTGTGTTAGTGTGTAGTGGAGGTCTATAGTGTGTGTGTGTGTGTGTGTGTGTGCTAGTTAGTCAGTGTGTTAGTGTGTAGTGGAGGTCTATAGTGTGTGTGTGTTAGTTAGTCAGTGTGTTAGTCTGTAGTGGAGGTCTATAGTGTGTGTGTGTTAGTTAGTCAGTGTGTTAGTGTGTAGTGGAGGTCTATAGTGTGTGTGTGTGTGTGTGTGTGTGTGTGTGTGCTAGTTAGTCAGTGTGTTAGTGTGTAGTGGAGGTCTATAGTGTGTGTGTGTGTGTTAGTTAGTTAGTGTGTTAGTGTGTAGTGGAGGTCTATAGTGTGTGTGTGTGCTAGTTAGTCAGTGTGTTAGTGTGTAGTGGAGGTCTATAGTGTGTGTGTGTGTGTGTGTGTGTGTGTGCTAGTTAGTCAGTGTGTTAGTGTGTAGTGGAGGTCTATAGTGTGTGTGTGTGTGTGTGTGTGTGTGTGTGTGTTAGTTAGTCAGTGTGTTAGTGTGTAGTGGAGGTCTATAGTGTGTGTGTGTGTTAGTTAGTCAGTGTGTCAGTGTGTAGTGGAGGTCTATAGTGTGTGTGTGTGCTAGTTAGTCAGTGTGTTAGTGTGTAGTGGAGGTCTATAGTGTGTGTGTGTGTGTGTGTGTGTGCTAGTTAGTCAGTGTGTCAGTGTGTAGTGGAGGTCTATAGTGTGTGTGTGTGTTAGTTAGTCAGTGTGTCAGTGTGTAGTGGAGGTCTATAGTGTGTGTGTGTGTGCTAGTTAGTCAGTGTGTCAGTGTGTAGTGGAGGTCTATAGTGTGTGTGTGCTAGTTAGTCAGTGTGTTAGTGTGTAGTGGAGGTCTATAGTGTGTGTGTGCTAGTTAGTCAGTGTGTTAGTGTGTAGTGGAGGTCTATAGTGTGTGTGTGCTAGTTAGTCAGTGTGTCAGTGTGTAGTGGAGGTCTATAGTGTGTGTGTGTGCTAGTTAGTCAGTGTGTCAGTGTGTAGTGGAGGTCTATAGTGTGTGTGTGTGCTAGTTAGTCAGTGTGTCAGTGTGTAGTGGAGGTCTATAGTGTGTGTGTGCTAGTTAGTCTATAGTGTTTTAAATTAAGTTTTAAATGCAGGACTCTCTTGTACTGGAGTGTTTTGGCAGTTCGTACGGTCATGTCGTTACTGTTGGTGAAATTTAATGAGTGAATCTGTTCCCTGATGAGCAGGACAGGTTGGTCTGTGTTGTGTTTTGCAGCATTAAGATGGGGGCAGCGTGCACATGTAAATCCACTTAACTGTACTGCACACACACACACACTCTGTCATCAGCAGTAATGAAAAGCAGCAGCAGCCTGAGGCGACGTCATTGTGGACGACTGAGCGGAAAACAGGAGGGAGGGAGGAAATGTGAGAGAGATTAAAGAGGGAGCTCTGATTCATGTTTGTTTGAGGGGGAAATAAAAGAGGAGACACGGGAATCACAACACAGACGACGGGCCCGGAGTACGGTGGCCTGGAGAGGACACACGGTCGACCTTATTCCACACGTGGACTGAAACCACGTATGTTTAATAAGCACTCAAGAACTTTCTGTTCTTCCCACATCCTGCTCAGAGGGAGGTATCGTACCTCTCACGTCACTGGACGCTTCGCTAAATATGTTCCTGTAAAAACACTTCGAGCTCATCGACCCTTCGCTAAGCCCCTCCCCAAAACAACCGCCGTCCAATCCCACGTTAGCAACCGTAACTAGGCGTCCATGTTAACAGGTCAGAGCGGCTCAGGTGCGTCTCATCTGGATCATCTGTAGAATAAGTCACATACGTAGAGAGAATAAACTTATATATATATATATTTCTAAATAAATACTTCCTGTTTCCCTTTCAAAGTAAAAGCCCTGCAGCATTTCTGTGGACTAAATCCCTTCGTTTCTTGTAATTATTATCTGTTTACGTAACATTTATGATGAAATTAAGTGAAATATTCGACTATTTATGACCATTATCAAAGGCAGACCCAGTGTGGAAAGACGCCGGCGTGAGGTGGGCTGTGTTTACATTAAAGCTTTCAGAACGAGGAAACAATGTGCACATGGAACCTGCAATTGAAGGCCAAAAGCTGGTATCCTCAGAGTTTAGAGGCTTGTTTTGTTTTCCGAAGCCAAGAAGAAGGAAGTCAAATGTGGATTTAACAGCGTGAAAGACGTCACTCACACCTGACTCCATGGAAAAACAACAAACACCTTCTTGGCGCTCAGGTAAGATGCTAACTAATGTTAGCAAGTAGACAACTACCCAGCGAAAGTTCAAACATGTCTAACGGTTTTAGCTTTTGTTTGCTAACATTAGCAAGTAGACAACTACCTGACTAGACATCAAACATTTTTAGCCTTACTAACATTGCTAACAACCGCGTGCTAAGCTAGCGTTAACGTTAGCTAACGTTAGCACACAAAGGCAGTTTCATATCATCAATAAGTTCCTGATGTTTTAACGTTAAATTAGGAAGCTGTGGACCACGTTTGTCCTTAACGTGAACTGAAATTGGGACCAATGATCCATTTTAACCAAAAGTTAATGAAGCTGTTTACTTTTCTGTAAAATATTCAGAGCCATATCAGATATTGATCCAGATATATCAGATAATATCAGACATAAACGCCATACTGTCGCTGAGACTTAGCGAAGGATCATTATGATGACACTTCTTACAAACCGATCAATCAGTGGACCGACGGAGAAAATAACCATCGGCTGCAGTCTGATGATAAACAGTTCAAAAGGAGCTCAACGACGAGGATCAATAATGTAGTGATAGAAAACAGTCACAGGGGACTCTTTATTATTAACACTACATTAAAACTACTACTGCTAGTTCTTGGAACGACACATCTCAGCACTTCTTCCACCACTGAAGCCTTTTTCACGTCAGAGGTGTAAAATAGAAATAAAAACGATCGAGACCGAGCTGACGGCGAGGATGTTACATCATCAACGCTATGATGGCGGCGGCGGGGGGGATTATTCCTGAGAACAACTTGTAGCCACAGAGCTATTTCTGTCACGACTCTCAGAGGAGGGTGTGTGTGTGTGTGTGTGTGTGTGTGTTGTATTAAATGAGGATGAGCTGCAGAGCGAGATGAGCACTTGCATTTCAATGAGAGTGCGGCTGTGCAAGCCAAAGAGCTGTCCTCTCTACACTGACTCATCTTAATCTGCAACACACACACACACACACACACACACACACACACACGTCTCTGGCCACGACTGATTTAACAGTGATTATAAGCCTGTTCACAGACGAAGGTCCTTACAGTCCTTGAATGCAGCACGAAGGAGCAGGAGCTTCATCAACATGGAGACTAAAATAAAACACAAAGTGAACGTTCACCTCGACTTTCTCATCACATTATTCTTATTTATTCGTGTCACTCGCTGCAGTAAACAGAGCGGAGCTAATGCTAATGCTAATGCTAAAACCAGACACTAGAATCAGGTAACAGACACATTTAACAGGTAGTCTGACTTCCTTCCTCTCCCCTCCGTCTCTCTCCCCGAGCTCCAGGTGTCCTTGGGCTCCTGCTGGGCCTCCAGGACACGTTCACTGAAGCCTTCTCTGTGGGAAACTGGAGCTCTCTGACAGGCAAACTTTTTGAATATTTTCAACCCACGCAGCATTCGTGTTGCTCACCAGGGTTTTGCATCTTCTCGCGACTATTCGCGTCTTTGCATCGACTTTGTATGTAATTTGCTCGCTGGTAAAATTCACCTCACGTTTGTCGGAATTTAACAAAACTTAATGAAGTAAAGGAGAATCAGTGATGCTCAGCCTGGATAGTGGAGCTAAACAGGCTCATTTTGGACCTGGAAGATCCTTTTGGTTTAACCACAAACAGCCGTTATATCGCTCTCTGCACACACACCAGACTACATTCACTAAAACAGGGATTTTAGAGAACAGGACACAGGAGCTGCTGTCGTACCGCTGCCTCGATCGGTTGGTTTTTCTGTGCTGTTGTGTGTTAAGTAAAAATTGTGCTGCGTCCGAACAAACGCTTTAAAATGACAAAGTCACAAAATAACTGGCAACGTGACGCCGAACCTGAATGATCTTCAGATGCTGCACGAAGGAGCAGAATGTTGTGTTTCATGAATGGACCATGGCCACGTGATTGGACATTTATTCTACTTTGGTTTAGATAGATAGATAGATAGATAGATAGATAGATAGATAGATAGATAGATAGATAGAATCATGTCAGACCTGTTGGAAAGGGGATGACGCCTGCAGCTGTTGCCGCGGTAACCAGCTGTTAATGGATGAGGGCTGCCGGGAACAGACGGTCCGGAGGGGCTTCAGTGACATAAGACAATTAAGACTTCTGCTGTTAATGAGGTTTCATGGAAGTGAACAGAGAGTCCGGAGCGACGGCTAATGAGTTCTCTCTCCGTAACCGAGCGGAATAAAAGACGGGAGAAAGACACAGAGGTTTGGCGCAGGAGCACAGACGTCGGTGGTTGTTTTGGCAGCAGCAGTCAGGTGGCTGAGAGGGATTTAATCAATGTGGCAGACCACATTGTGTAATCACACTTTGACAAAGTATGTCACTTAAATCAGATGGTTGTTGGGGCCGTTAATCAGCTGAAAGGCCTCATGGGTGCCAGCTGCTGCGTTAAGAGTCAGATATCAATCGTAACTCTGCTTTCCTGGAGTTTAGGCCACAATCAGATTAGATTTTGTTCTGTCAAACACGTATACTGGATAAATAATTGTGCTCTGAAACATGCAAGGAAAACATGACTGAAGGGAGCTTCAGTCATTTTAAGGGTCTGCATCGATTAAAGGATCATTCTGGTTTATTTTCAAGGCTTTGTGCTTCGTCTGGTCAGGCGGTTCAAGAAACACGAGCAGTGACAGTCAGATAATATCTACACTATTTCAACTACGATGGATGGAAATGTTTTTTATTGTTTGTTGTGTTCTCCAAATATGTTTTAAAGGACAACTCCAGTGTTTTTACTCCAGGGTCCCCTCTGTCAATATCCTGGTGTCTGAATGACTGGTAGGTAGTAAAAGTGTTGGAACTGGTCCAGTAGCCACTGACAGGCTCAGAGTGTTATTCTAAGTGTGTGACAGCATCATGGAAAGGATCCCTACAGAGAGAGACCTGGAAGATCCTTTTGGTTTAACCACAAACAGCACACACACCAGACTACATTCACTAAAACAGGGATTTTAGAGAACAGCACAGGTGATGATCTACTGCTGCCTCGAGTGGTTGGTTTGTTTGTGCTATTGTGTGTTTCACAAATACTGTGTTGGATTCTTTAAAAAAACCACCAAAAGTCACACAATAACACAACTGAACTAATCAGTCAAGACAACAGTAGACCGGCAACTACTGTCTAAAATGTCCATCTGTCAATGGAGTCTGGTGTGTTGTACTTATATCGCTCTCTTCAAAGCCACCAGACTCCATTGACAGAAACAGTTATTTTACCTCACAGAACAAGAACAAGTTGGTTGGTCAAAACATTAAAAATATCCTCAGCTTAACTACTGACTTTATTTCAGGTATCGAACCAAAACTTCCTGCAGAAAACTGCCGTTACCCTTGAGCAAAGCTGGGTCACATGATTCCACCCTGCAGCTCCAAACCTGCCGTTACACTCGACACCTGTCGAACCAAACCACACCCACCTGCCCTTTCACTGATGCACTAAACGCTCCGCTGTTAGCATTCAGGTGTGAATGCGTCCAACACACACACACACACACACACACACACACACACACACACACACACACACACACAGGTCATTGTGCAGCTCTCTCACTCAGCCGCTTTAAGAGGAGCAGCGATCTAATTCCAGGCACGTCGGCCTGCGTGGTGGATGAATGGATGAATGGCCGGCCTTGTTGGAGAGAGACAGACACAGGATAATGGTGTGTGTGTGTGTGTGTGTGTGTGTGTGTGTGTGTGTATGAGAGTCGGAGGATAAAACAGTAAAAGCGCGTTGGCCTTTTCAAATGAGTGACGACTCAGGAGGGGGCACGTGGAGGCTGATGACCTCTCTCGCACTCACATGGACGCCGAGGATGAGTGTGTGACTTGCATGTAATTGCACATTGATGCCTCGTCTATCTGAGGTGTGTGTGTGTGTGTCTTAGTTAGACCTGTATGATCCTGTGTTTAACCACAAACAGACGTTGTGCCACGCTTTTCAAGCCCACCAGACTCTATTGACAAAACACAGACATCTACCGCTGACTGAAGTGGCATCTCTTGAGGTAATTCATCAGACTTCACTCAGCTCCCTCTGGAGACACTAGAGACAGAGGACACCTGGAACACATGCTGATGTGTAAAATCAGTCGAGCAAAACTATAAATGACACAAACAAACTAACCAGTTGAGGCAGCAGCAGAGCAGCAGCTCCTGTGTCCTGTTCTCTAAAATCCCTGTTTTAGTGAATGTAGTCTGGTGTGTGTGCTGTTTGTGGTTAAACCAAAAGGATCTTCCAGGTCTCTCTCTGTAGGGATCCTTTCCATGATGCTGTCACACACTCTGAGCCTGTCAGTGGATCAAACAAGCTCTTTTAGTGGACCTACTGTGATCAGGTGATCTACTGGACCAGTTCCAACACTTTTAGCACCTACCAGTCATTCAGACACCAAAATACTGAATAAACAACTAGGACCCAGTTCCCTTTCCTTCTTATGGCTGATTGTTGTCGTTTCTTTTATTGTTTTTATGATCTTATGATCTCTTTCACTCCTGTAAAGCACTTTGTTCTGTGAAAGGTGCTTTACTAAATAACCTTTACTTCCACAGTACTTGAGTGAATGTACTCATTAAATCTCCTCCACTGCTTGCAGAACACGAAGCTTCACCCGTGCAGCTCTGCTCCAGTGAGGAGTAACTCTGCCGCTGATTTGCATACATGCTGCTCATTCCTGTGTGAGCCCACAGCCACCGTCAGCACTTTCTGAGGAAGCGCTCTGGTGTTGCGACATCAGCCCGAGCACGTTCTGCTTTTGTTTGCCAACAGTGAAATGTGGCTGAACCAGCAGTGACTCACGGCGGTGACTCGCCCCCTCTGAACTCACTCGTCAACGGCAAAGACTCAAACCGTCGGTCACACATGCTGACGCTCAGAAATGTGCCGCTCCGGTGTGTAAACTGTGAGATCATCGTGGGCGTCGTCTGCCGGAGAGCCTGCAGGCGTCTGCAGAGAAAACAGACGAGCGGCTGCGTGTTGTGTCAGCTGGAGGCCAAAGGTCAGAGCGGCTGGGAGCAGTTTTACCTTGAGCTGATGCTCTCGTCCCGTCAGGTGACAGGTCAGGTGACATCTTCATGAATGAAGCCAGAAAGCTGACTGAACGCGACGCTTTATTCGATGTGTGTTATTAGTGTAATCACCACTCGTCTTCCCCCAGTCGACGGGATGTTATGTGCGGTATGTGTGACGTGATGTGACGCTGAAACTAACCAGGTGTGGTTCGCCCCGAAGGCCTGGACTGTGTCTGTCACACTGAACTGGTTTCTCACAATAACAGGCCTCTTTCACAAAGTGCTGCAATGAATCTGTGTCCGAGAGCAAAGCGTCTCCTAGAGGCCCATCGGAAATCAGCCGTGTGGGATCGCACACGCTTGGTAACAGGATACACGGAGCGGCGTTAAGATCACCAACACATTAAGAGAGACTAGGGATTTATTTGCAGGATAATGAATGTGAGAATCACTCTCCTCAAAACCACCAGATTCCATTGACAAAAACAGTAATTTTAGAGCGATGTCAGTCACTAAAAGAGCTTGTTTGATCCACTGACAGGCTCAGAGTGTTATTCTAAGTGTGTGACAGCATCATGGAAAGGATCCCTACAGAGAGAGACCTGGAAGATCCTTTTGGTTTAACCACAAACAGCACACACACCAGACTACATTCACTAAAACAGGGATTTTAGAGAACAGGACACAGGAGCTGCTGCTCTACCCATCCGTGTCTTTGTGTAACTTTGGTGTTTTAAAGGGTTAGTTTAATAATTTCATCATCTAACTTAATTTAATAATTGATTTAATATTAATATAAAGTTAGCTAACATAGGTAAAATCCCTGTTTTAGTGAATGTAGTCTGGTGTGTGTGCAGAGAGCGATATAACGGCTGTTTGAAATATATCTTCAGGGCGACTTTGGTTTTTACTTTGGGGTTTAAATGTTTGACTTTTTGTCACTTTGGATGTAAAATTACATCTTTTTCACAAAATAAAGACTTTTTCTTGCAGAATTATGATAAATATTAAACTTAAAAGCACAATTTCTCTCTTAAATTGTGACTTTATTCTCAAAATGTATTTCCCCTTTCACAGTGGCACATTCAATGCTGTCACTGAAATCTAAAACAAAGTAAAAACATGGTTGAAACATAATGCGATACAACACAAGGCTCTTAAACAAGAGCAGAAGGTTGGAATGAAGGCGGGATCTGTTGTGTTTGGTCCGACTCAAAGTAGAGACACAGATGTGGCCGTTTGGAGTGAAACTGGTGTCGGAGTTAATCATCGATCCTCATAAATCACCCAGAGGGAAACTCTGGAGTCTGAGGATCCACCTAACGACCGATCAAACTGTCGGGACAAACAGAGGAGGGTCCGGCGGGGCGGAGGAGGAGGAAGAGGAGTGTGTGCTGAAGTCAGCGTCAGACTGGAGGAGTCGGTCTGCAGCAGGTTCCTTCAGAGAACAGGGAGGAACTGTTGGAACGATGCGTTCAGGGACCAGCCGGTTCGCTTCGTTACCCCAGAGAGCAAACAGACCGTGAGAGATCCGTTTGTGTGCGTTCACGTGCAGCAGTTTAACATCCGTCTGTCTGATCAGCCTCGTCTGTCCTCCCACCTGCAGACACACACCTGTTTACCTGCCTGACGTGTGGCCAGAGTGTCTTCTTCTCCTCTCTAAAGCCTAAAGGTGTGTTCAGACTGGATGCTGAGCAAATGTTTGGGGGGGGATTTTGACAACCTGCAACCTGAACACCTTTAGTCCTCAGTAAGACACCTTTTAGCTGTTATGACCTGCTGCAGACATCAGGTTCTGACAGCGTTCCTCATCAACAAAAGCCTCCAGCTCTCTAATGTTCTGCAACCTCCTTCATTTTCTATGGGATTCAGTCAGGCGACTGTGACGGCCCCTCTAGTATCGTCCAGGACCTTTTCTGAAGCCTTGGTGGACTTTGTGGAAGCTGAACTGGACGCTCCAACAGGACATGGACCCCAAACGTACCTCAGACTGCATGACGTTCTCTCCGAGGATGTCCTGAGACCTGCGGAGCCAAGACTAAAGACTAAAAAGGACCTGAGGCTGACGTTTCTGAGGGACAACCAGCCGTTGACACCATCATTGAAGCTGTCCACAGAGGGCACTGAGCAGCAGAGGACAGACACGTTGGGTCGGTCTGCTCTGCGTGGATAAACTCACAAAAACAGTCAAATCCATCAGATCACCAGATTTACACTTTGTGTGCGTTTAACCGCACATGCAGGAAGCAGGACGAGCTGACAGCAGCGGGAGCAGAAACACTGATAAAGGAAAGCGTCTTTGTGGTGACGCCCCCCCCCCCCAGACCAGCAAACAAGCGTGTACCAATTTTGGTATGTATCGGTGCCCTCCAAACACATTTAACACCCAACACAAGAGCATCTGAAATGCAAAATGAAGGAGATGAAACGCACCATCCAAAAGGAGAGTAGCTCCTGTAAACCTTCCTCTTCCCCCCTCAGTGAAGCCGAACCTTTAAAACCGACCTCGTCTGTGACGGTTCGTTTCTGCCGGCAGGAGACAGCAGGCGGAACAAACCGACGCTTTGTGGTGCTCTGGTCGTGCTCCTCACCGGAGAGCACGACAACCGGCCATCAGGTGGCAGACGTATTCCCGGCGGTCAGGGGGAACAGGATTAGTGCGCGGTGGCGTTTTTGGTTTTTCCTGCTGCTGGCACTAAGACTGTGAATCCACTCTCTGTTCAAAGAGACCACAATTCTCTCAGGAAGGCTCATTTTAAACTCTTCCAATGAAACCAGTTCACGTAGCCGAACAAACTTTGACTGTTTTGGTGTTTTGATTGGCAGATTTTTCACATGACCAAGATTGTTGCCGGTGTGCCTCCAGAACAAACTCACAAGCCCACGAATCTGGCTTCAACTTCATAGTTTAGACTTCGTCACCGGACAAGCTCACACGTCCTTTTCCTACAAGCTTGCATAACAAACTTGACACGTCTTTTATTTAAAAATCAGAATCAGCTTCACTCTCTCCAGCAGTGTGTCTGCTCAGAGGAAGGTGGTGTCGGGACACAAGCCGACGTCCTCCACGTCTGGTGTGAACGTCTGTCTCGCTCCAAACCTCTTATGCAAAGATGCATCAGCCTCAGCTCCTCCGTACCCCCCCGCCCCCCCCAGCCTGTAGCAGAGTTGGTGCCGGGGCTCTGAGTAGCATTAGGAGCCTCTAACTCCTGACGCCACCCGGCCGCTGAGGGCTTGTCGGGGGCCGCGGCAGCCACCACTTCCCCGTATAAGCCGTCAGAGGCACCAACCGTCTGGCTTTGCTTCGCCCGTCTCCACCAACCGCTCTGACAGAAGCACTTCTTATCTCTGCCTCCATGCGTTCACCAGGACAGGGACGGCAAAGACACAGAAACTAATCAGCTTTAGTGCACCAACTTATCGAGGGGGGGGATTATGTGTGAACTTATCCACTTCATAAGGCAAACGATCCCTCCACACAAAGAAAAACTGCCAAACAGAGACAGATAACTTTGAAGGATGATTACTGACATATTGTATTGAACCACCATTGGCCCATAGTTTCACTCACACACCAAACTTTTAAAGAGGCCCAAGCCGTAGAATTTATTAAATAACAGTCAAAAGATTAAAAAAAAAACAGCAGTCCACAACCAGAGGCCTCCTGGAAATGGAGGCTGGAGGTGACAACCAGGTGAGGAGGAGCTGGGCGGAGCCAATGAGAGGAGAGGAAGAGGAACAAACAGCTGTAACACCTTAAAGAATGAATCGCACAGCAAAGGTTCACCGTGACAACTTCCCATCAGACCATTCATTTATTTTACCCTCAGTATCGGATTGGTGCTTCTTACCGAAGCAAACCTCACTAAAAGCACTCAGTCCACACTGCATTTACCTCGTTTACTCAGAGACAATCCTAGATATGAAGCACACACACAGAGCAACAACCACCAGTAAGTCACACTATGATCAACCACTACACACCGTGTATCACAGCCAGGCTCAGGGGGTCTGACAACAAGTCCACACAAGAGGTTTTACATAGAAGAAGAGTCAGAGAAAACCAACAGACAATGATGCAGAGTGGGTGACAGCTGTAGGAAAGAGAGCGAGCGATCACACGGACCAGAGAACAGGTGAGTTTAATCAGCTGACGACCCTCCAACATCAGCCAAACAGACCTGGAGTCCAGTTACCACAACACAGGAGGTCACAACCCACACAAAGACGGTGTGTCAAAGCAGGCAGCAGAGAGACGCCCACACAGCAGAGCTGCAGTGCAACACCCAAGACCACAGATGTAACCAGCTGCGAAGCACCGAGCCGTGCCCCCACCCAGGACCACCACCAAAACCAAGAAAGGCAAAACAGCAAAGGTTCCTCCAACCTAGTCAGGGCGCTCCAGACTGAGAGGCAGTCAGAACAGATGTGACAGAGCAGATAACAGTCCACCCATAGTTTCACTCAGCATTACAAAATAAAGGCACAGGCTGTAGGACACCTTCTCGTCCTGGGCCAGGTGTATCTCATTCAGGGGACAATCAGGTGTGGAGGACGTGGGCGGAGCCAATGAGAGGAGAGGAAGAGGAAGAGCGATGAGCGGCACCTACAGCTGTAACACCTGCACCATTAAAGCTGTGGACTGCAGGTCCTGCTGCTTTTTTTGTAAAAGTTTGGTGTTTGAGTGGAACTACGGGTCGATGGTGGAGTACTGTTCGCCCCATGGGGCCGGCCAACGGTGGGGCGAAACGATACTCATGTTGAAAAGACAATAAAAAGTGCATTTTGCATAACAAGGGACCTTTAAGAGGATCTGACGGGGGGCTGAAGTCCGGCTGCTCTGTTCGGACTCGATGTCGAAGGTGGTGTAAAAACTTGTGTCTCTCCAGGAAGAAGATCCCAGCAGTCTGGATTAACAGCTGAGGGTGAACGCAGAAGCGTTTCAAATGCTCAGTGAAACGTGGCCTCCTCCTCCTCTCTGACCCCTCCGACGCTCTGTTGCATCATCGTTCAGGAGTTTGTGCCGCTGTGGTTTCATATTTTTTGTTCAGTCTTTGAGGACAAAATATGTTTAAAAGCTGCGTGTGCTGTCAGGACGCCGCTGCCTCTCTGTGGAGAACGTGAGGAGCATGAAGAGAAGGAAGAGGAGGCCCGTGGCTGCAGGGCGAACAGGCTCAGCTGTCTCATTTGTAAAGCAAACACGGCCGCAGTCGAGGGAAACTTCAAAGCTCAGCGTGACGTCTCAGATAAAGACTTCAAACGGAGAAAGTCTGTCAGATGAAGCCTCGTCTCCTCTTCGCCCGGACGACGCTCTTCGGAAAATAAACACACCATCACAGCTGCTGACGGAGCCGACGTGGCCGTGGTACATCTGAGATCACGGCTCCAGGCTGGTTTCAAACATGTCAGTTTAATCCAAATGAAGATGCCGGGATGGGACACGACCGTACACCTGTTGTCTCAACTCAAAGGTCTGCTTACCAGCGTTTCCAGAGCTTTCAACAGCGCTGACCATGAGATGCAGCCAACACATGCAGCTCTTATTCTCACTGAGTATCTGCAACAAAGCAAAATTCAACATCATCTTCATTATTCTCATATATATTTATAACATCCAAGTGAAGGGAGGTGAGATGTGAACATGGGCCTCATTTGCACACAGTTTGGTGACTGGAGGGTACGAAAACTTTTGGAATCGGTCCAGTAGATCATCAACTGTAATTTTAACACTTACATTTTACCTCATAGAACAGGATCTTAACCGACCCAAAGTCACACAATAACACAAACAGACTACCTGATGGAGGCAGCAGCAGACCAGCAGCTCCTGTGTCCTGTGAGCTAAAATCCCTGTTTTTGTGAATGGAGTCTGGTGTGTTTGAAGAGAGCAACATAACAGAGATAGACGCTCAAGATTCTTTTAGTTCAACCACATGTATCTATTACATTGCTCTCTACAAACCCACCAGACTCCATTGACAAAATTAGTAATTTTACCTCAGGAGTTACTGGTCTACTGCCGCCTCCATCTGTTTGTTTGTTTGTGTTATTGTGTGTCACACAAATGTTGTGTCAGATCCAAACTGTCCATTTAAAAGACCAAAGTCACACAAAAACACAAACAAACTAACTGATCAATACAGCGGTAGACCAGCAACTCCCATATAAAATCCCTGTTTTAGTGAATGTAGTCTGGTGTGTGTGCTGTTTGTGGTTAAACCAAAAGGATCTTCCAGGTCTCTCTCTGTAGGGATCCTTTCCATGATGCTGTCACACACTTAGAATAACACTCTGAGCCTGTCAGTGGATCAAACAAGCTCTTCTAGTGGACCTACTGTGATCAGGCTCAGTTGTGCCAAAGGATCACGTTGCAGCCATTGCAGCCCGTTTGGCGGCCATCTTGGATTTCTGGGTTGACCTCGGGGTCGACAAAAAAGTGTCATGCGTGATTCTAGGTGCTCTGGTTTAAATGTTCATTTTTAAAGACGTAACCGGCCATCTTGGATTTGACCTTCTGGCGAAAACATATCCTGAGATTTTTTTTTAAAATAAAAGATTGTTAAAAGTCGAACAATCATCAAAACGTCTCAGTGAAGTTCTGCTCCTGAACTAAACATAGTCTATATTATTCTGAAATGCATAAAGAGCACTTTTACTGTCAGTATTAAGTGTATTTCCATCCTTTTACTTTTACGTTGCACTTGTGTAGCCGTACTTCTACCCTGTGGTATTACTGTAACTGGTGTTTGATGAGCAGGCCCAGACCTGGATGCCTTTGGAGGCGTTTATTCTGACAAAAACAGCTCCTATATTCATGCAATGAATATATATTCATTGCATGAATATATATTCATTGCATGCATTCGTGCAAGAAAAACATGTCATGTAACATCTGTACACGTGGATTTTGTGTGATTAGAGCACGTTTATTGCTGCTGTGATATTACTACTACTAAAAAAGCACCGTTATTTCTGGTGTTTGGTCACAGTGATGAAAGAGGAACCAAATCTAGCTGAACCGCTGCCCGTTTGACAGCCTGGCTTGTGTTTGTCGGGGGATTTCCTGCCCCAGTTGAGCCTCTCAGGCAGCTGTGATGACACATGTACTTGGTTAAGAGGTGAGGCCTCGCTTCGGCATACAGGTTGGCCGACGGCGGCTTTGGACGATGCTCTCGGATTCCTCGGGAACCACATTAAATGTACAACCGGCGGACGTACAGTAGTTCCACATGCATGTGGCGTCTCTGTTTTTTGTGAATGGAGTCTGATGTTTGTAATTCAGAGTCAAACAACAAAGCTGACACCAACAATGAAAGAGGAAGTAGAAAACGGAAAAAAAAAAAACCCCTCCCTGTTTCTCTCCCTCGAATTGATGCTGCTGAAATCAGAGCATAAACAGGAAGGAGGGGCGTGTGAAGAAAAACAGAGAGTGAATGAGCGAGCGTGGGGGGGTTGGGGGGGGGTTCATGGAGGTCAGATTGCATCACCACAGTTTCTGTTACGCTGGGCGCTGGTCTGCTCTCGGCCATGTCAACAGGAAGCGGAGAAGAGAGAGGAAAAGAGGACAAAGGCTTTCATCATCAGAGAGCTCAGGAGAGATTAAATGACATCCAAGACGTGGAGAACAGAGCACACTGTTGGAGGTTGTTGTCTTTCTGCAGATGCAAACGTGCTGTAAAGGCAGGTTGATGTTCCAAGAAGTGGACGAGAGGGTGGGGCTGCGGAGGAGACGTCAGCAGCTAGCACTAGCACTAGCGCTGGCGAGCTAGCTTGGGTAGCGGGGTGCATCTGTACTCCATGTTAGCTGTGATCTCAGCTGGGATGCTAATTGTGGCTAAGGCTGTGCCATATGATGTTAGACTTTTCTTTATTTGATCCCCCATAGGGGGAAATTCTCAATGTGCAGGGAGGGTTGATGAGTCACAGCCCGTCCGGAGAGTGTTAGCTGTTAGCTTGCCAACCCCTGAGTCAAAACATCAACAGCTTCATCCTCCAAGGCCTCTGATGATAAAGGAGCTTTGCTAAGATTGTTCATTAGTCTCAATAAGCATCATGTGGGTTTGTTTCGTCCTTCATCAGGGGTTAGCTGATGGGGATAGCTACCGATAGCTAAAGATAAAAGTGCTTCCTGTTTTGGTTGCACGATGGTGGACGTGCTTCCTGTGTGAGCCTGCCTTCACACTGTGGGATCAACATTCACTGCAAATCAATTAAGTCAGAGCAGAAACGCTGTGTGCTTCCACTTGAACTGTGTGAAATGAATGCCCCACCAGCACAACGAGCTGTTTTCTATCACTTTGCAGAGACGCTGGAGTCGTTTAGATGAATCTAGGCTGCTCTCTCAGTGTGGTTTGCTGTTCGAATCGACTCCGACTCCCTTAAACTCCCCAGAAGAGGCTGCAGCTGAACACCTGAGACGTGAAAACATTAACGTGCTTCTGTTGATGGAGTTATGGAGGTCTCGTCCTCTCAGTGTAAACACAGTTGTTCCTCAGAGACTTCCTCACAGAGAGCAGAGGATGCTGGGACGACGGCCTGCTGCCTGGAGCCACAGCGCCCCCTGCAGAGGCAGCGAGGAGCTGCAGGAGCATCAACTCCCAGAGGCAGCACATTACACTTCCTTTATGTTATGTTTCATTATATTAGAGTACATTATATTATAGTAATTATCTATTAAATAGTATAATAACTCTGTTTGTTTAAGGTGAACAAACTGTGAGCAATAAATTGCACAAAAATGCAGAATGTAGCAAAAATTAAAACTCATATATGCAAATTGATATTTAATTTTTTTGGTAAGTTGTCAGAAGGTTCGATAAACACTGACACCAAACTACAGAGTTATGCTTTTCTTCGTTTTTAAATTACTAATGAAGTTTATTAGATTATGAGGTAATAGACGGCGCAACACATTTATTTGGCTTCATTTCTGAAGTATTTTATGTTTTCAGTAACGCTTGCATGAAATGAAGCTACTCGACATAACACAAGCTAACACAGAAATGTCAGTGAAGATCAATGGGAATTCACTCTTCTCACCGTTTATAGATAAGAGCTGTTGTGGACGGGGCTCCACTGGTTGTTCATTTTTAAAAAGTGTAAGATTCAAGATTCAAGATTCAAGAAAACTTTATTTGTCCCCAGGGGGCAATTTAAGGTACATGTGAGCAGCAAAGAGGCGTGTAAAAACCAGGCACATTATTAAAAGAAAAATAAAGGTAGGCAAAACTAAAGCCGCATAATAAGAATATAATAAAGTACAAAAAAAGTAAAATTAAAAGCCACTTCTTTGGTCTGAACGTCCCTCAAAACTGGGAGCAGCTGAACGATTAAGAGAGAAACATGACAGAGGCAAAGTCTTGGAGATTATTTGACATTAAAGTCGAGGTAGGCAGATTATTTTTGGTGTCATTGGGCTAAAACTCCATGAAACTGTAACGACATCAGGATCACTGTTGGACTTCTTGTGTACGTAGATTTCCCACGAGAGCTGGAGATGCTAATGCCAGCTAACAGGAGCTAACAGCAGCTAATGCCAGCTAACATCAGCTAATGCCAGCTAACATCAGCTAATGCCAGCTAACAGCAGCTAATGCCAGCTAACATCAGCTAACAGCAGCTAACGCCAGCTAACAGTAGCTAACGCCAGCTAACAGCAGCTAATGCCAGCTAACAGCAGCTAATGCCAGCTAACAGCAGCTAACAGCAGCTAATGCCAGCTAACAGCAGCTAACAGCAGCTAATGCCGGCTAACAGCAGCTAACGCCAGCTAACAGCAGCTAATGCCAGCTAACAGCAGCTAACGCCAGCTAACAGCAGCTAACGCCAGCTAACAGCAGCTAATGCCAGCTAACACGTTCACACGTTAGCAAAGAAAACAGGACTGATTTACAGTTTAGCAGCATCAGAGTCACAAACACGATCGTCTGAAGCTGCTAATTTAATTTTCCTTCACACATGAAGAAAAAAGAAAACTAAACTTCCTCCAGCAGCCGACAGATTAAATGTGCAACTTCCTGGTTTCAAACACAACTTTCTAACCTCTGCTGTGACCCGCTGTGTCCAGACAGGAGGAGGAGGAGGAGGAGGAGGAGGACAACAAAGCAGACGAGGAGGAAGAAGCTGAAGCCAAACAAGGACGGAGTCGGTCCTGTGGAGGTGAGCGTCGGCCTGCCATGAATATTTAAAGCTCCTTCCTGCAGCGCCGTGAAGGGAACACATGAACTTTTAATGAGCCGCAGGTTAAATGGGACATTTTAATGTCTGTAAATGGCTCATCAAGTTTAAATGTTAAGTGTTGGGTGAATATCAATAAGGACGGAGCCACTTTTCCTCCCTGAATACAGACGAGCACGACGTCCACACGATGAAATGTTGTATCTTCAGCCCACAGACGTCAGCGTGTCGTCATGGAAACGACTGATGGAGTGTCATTAACCTGTGGTTGATATTATTGATTGTTTTATACATTAATATTAGAATCATTTAAGCTGCATTAGACTGAGAATAACATGAGAGATGTAGAAAACATTACACAGGTGTATTATATATATTACAGAACAGACAGAACAGACCAGAACAGAACAGAACAGAACAGAACAGACAGAACAGAACAGAACAGAACAGACAGAACAGAACAGACAGAACTGACAGAACAGACAGAACAGAACAGACAGAACAGAACAGAACAGACAGAACACAACAGAACACAACAGAACAGACAGAACAGACAGACAGAACAGAACAGAACAGAACAGAACAGACAGAACAGAACAGACAGAACAGAACAGAACAGACAGAACACAACAGAACACAACAGAACAGACAGAACAGACAGACAGAACAGAACAGAACAGAACAGAACAGACAGAACAGAACAGAACAGAACAGAACAGAACTGACAGAACAGAACAGAACAGAACAGAACACAACAGACAGAACAGAACACAACAGAACACAACAGAACAGACAGAACAGACCAGACAGAACAGAACAGAACAGACAGAACAGACAGAACAGAACAGAACAGACAGAACAGACAGAACAGACCAGAACAGAACAGACAGAACTGACAGAACACAACAGAACACACAACAGAACAGACAGAACAGACAGACAGAACAGAACAGAACAGAACAGACCAGAACTGACAGAACAGAACAGAACAGAACAGAACAGACCAGAACAGAACAGAACAGAACAGACAGAACTGACAGAACACAACAGAACACAACAGACAGAACAGAACAGACAGAACAGAACAGAACATAACAGAACTGACAGAACAGAACAGAACAGACCAGACAGAACAGACTTTTGGGGGAACTGAGGTGAAGGAGTAAAGATCTCTAACGTAGAACTTCACCCCCCCCCCCTGACTTCCTCCCCCTCGGCAGCGCCGGTAATTGACGAGTAAAACAAAACCCATTTCCCAAACGAGCGTAATGAGTCTGAAGTTCGGACCATTACAGCTGCACAACAACAGGCTTCATTAACTGCAGCGATTGGCTTTCCAGAGGCCTGCGGTCAGCGGGACATTAAGCAGAACCTCTGACTCCATTAAACAAAGTTTCTCCCAAAACTAAACAGCCGCTTAGCCTGTTTTTATCCTGCGTGTTCAGTCACTGAAAGCCACCAGACTCCATTGACAAAAACAGTAATTTTATCTCACTGAACATGGGAGGTCCTGGTCTACCGCTGCTTCGGTTCAGTTTCTTTGTTTGTGTTAATGTGTGTTACACAAATATTGTTTTGGATCCAAATTAACATTTTAAAACACAGAAGTCACACAATAAGATGAACAAACTAATCAGACAAAGCAGGGGTAAACAAGCAGCTCCTGTGTCCTGTTCTCTAAAATCCCTGTTTTAGTGAATGTAGTCTGGTGTGTGTGCTGTTTGTGGTTAAACCAAAAGGATCTTCCAGGTCTCTCTCTGTAGGGATCCTTTCCATGATGCTGTCACACACTTAGAATAACACTCTGAGCCTGTCAGTGGATCAAACAAGCTCTTTTAGTGGACCTACTGTGATCAGGTGCAGTTGTCCCAAAGGATCACGTTGCAGCCATTGCAGCCCGTTTGGTGGCTGCTGGCTGAGGTGATCTACTGGACCAGTTCCAACACTTTTACTACCTACCAGTCACTCACACACCAGGATGTGGACACAGAGGGACCAGACATGAGAACTGTTTATCAGCAACCTTATCTAAGGACACATGATGGAAAACGAACCTAAAAGAAGTCAGACAGACTCAGATCCCCACATATGAAGCTGTGGACGTCTGCGTGATGGCAGCCTGATGATGATGATGATGATGATGATGAGGAGGAGGAGTCTCCGCTCTGTGAGGCTGCTGCTGGAGATTCAGCAGACGTAATCAGTTTTGTTAACTCCATTACGGTTAATGGAGCGTAAATGATCATCTGAACCTCTCTGCAGCTCTGAGGGGACGAGGGAGGAAACTCTAAACTCCTCTAACGGCTGAAGTCTGAAGGAGGAAGTAACGACTCCATCACAGAACGGCTACATCCTCCCTCTGGACGTGACAAGTGTTTCACCTATTTACTGCCACGTGTTCGGACCCTTTGCTTCAGTTACACAGGGTTTTCTGGGTCTGGTGTTTCTGGTTTAACATCATGTGTTTTTACTGCTGCAGATGTTTGAGGTTGAGCTCATTTTAACTCCTTTATGGAGTAGTTCCATAGTTTCATCTACACTGAGAGATCAGCGGCTTCCTGTAACCTTTAGAGGTGACCTTAAGCTCCTCCTCCTCCTCAGAATCAACTTTATTGGCCAAGTTTGTACAAGCAAACAAGGAATTTGACTCCGGTGCAACTTGTCTCTCTGTGTACAGTAAGAAATAATAATAATAATTAGAAATAAACAACAATAAGACTAAGAACAGAACAATATAAGTCCTCATAACAACAACAGCACATTCAGTGGAGGCAGGTGTGGGACTATTGTGGATCCTGAGTCTGAGAGACTAGTGAGAGTTCATCAGGGGAACAAACTGTCTCTGTGTCTGCTGGTCTGGGCGTACAGTGGTCTGTAGAGGAGTCTAAAGAGTTTCTGTGTGGGGGGTGAGGGGTCTGCAGAGATGTTACCTGCCCTCCTCCTGACCCTGGACAGGTCCAGGTCCAGTTCTCCTCCCTGCAGACCTGATTGTCCTTTGCAGTCTGTACCTTCTCCTGTTTGGTGGCTGATCCAAACCAGACAGTGATGGAGGTGCAGAGAACAGACTGGATGATGATGGCTCCTCCTCCTCCTCCTCCTCCTCCTCCTCCTCCTCCTCCTCCTCCTCCCTCAGAAACGCTCCACTGACTCATTATTTTCAGAAAGTTTTCCATTATATTACTACATTTTCTCTCTTGTTTTGATAAATTCTCATTTTTCTCCTTATTTTGATCAAGCTTCTCTTTATTCTAAGGTCATTATTTTGCTGGTCTTCAGGACTAACAGCTGAAACATGTGAAATAAACAGAACCTGTTTGGTGGATCTCTGCTGCCACCTGGAGTCCCACCGAGGGGACAGCAGCAGGACCGGACCTGTGAGAACTCAGTGAAACAGGAACTGAACCAGCTTTCATTTGATCCAAAGCTCCAGTCAGCGGAGCTCCGACAGTCTGACTTAATCAGACCATCTGAATCCTCTTCAGACAGCGAGAGAAACCGCTAGAAGACCAGTTTAATCATTTTACAGAGCTGGTGGTCCCTACGAGATACATGGTGAATAAACAGAGTGTAGTTTGTCTTCATGAGATGGAACCGAAGAGATCTGAGAGGAAAACACGACGACCGCCTCTCTACCAGGATGAACTCTGTAGTCATCAGCTGCCTTGACTGATCATCTGTGCAGCAAACATCAGATAAAGTTACACGCTGCCTGTAGGTGAGGTGAACAGGTAAGAGCCTTCCACTGGATGATTACTGCAGCGATGGAAACAACTTCTTTAACCCCAGCTGGTGCTGTGAGCAGCTTCTCTCGTCTTAAACCACCACGTCAGAAGACACCCGGTGGTCGTGGATGTTAATCTGTTTCAGGAGGGTCAAATTATTGGCCTGCAGCAAGCAAAGAAAACCACAGAGGAGATCACTGAGAGCACTAAAAGGCTTCAGTTGTTTTTCAGTATTAACCTACTGCTAATTAGTCACTCCTGTTGTTAGTGCTGTAGTCACTGGTTTGTCTCTCTGGGTCTGTTCCAGGTTTCTTCCTGTTAAAGGGGAGTTCTTCCTCCACTGTGTCCTAATATAATCTCTGACGCTCATGTGGGGATTCTTGAATCCTTCATGTTGAACTCCTGAATCTTTGGTCTCTCTCTAATTAAAGAGTTTGGTCTGACCTGATCTTCATAGGAAGAGTCTGGAGAGAACTCTGTTGTGAACTGGAGCTGTCTACATAAATTTGCTCGGGAGCATAAAGACTGGACTCTGGAGGAAGGTCATGTGGTCTGAGTCCAGATTTACTCTGTTCCATCAGTCAATCTTTATTTATATAGCGTCAAATCACAACAACATTATCTCCAGACTCTTCCTATGAAGAGCAGCTCAGACCAAACTCTTTAATTAGAGAGAGACCAAAGATTCAGGAGTTCAACATGAAGGATTCAAGAATCCCCACAGAGCATCAGAGATTAGATTAGGAGGAAGAACTCCTCTTTAACAGGAAGAAACCTGGAACAGACCCAGGATCAATGTGGGCGGCTTCTGTAGGGGGGAGAGAGAGAGAGAGAGAGACAAAGACAGAGAGCGAGAGACAGAGTGAGAGACCGAGAGCGAGACAGAGAGACACGGAGAGAGAGACAGACAGAGACACAGAGAGAGAGACAGAGAGACAGACAGCTCAAACAGCAGTACCCTCTGGAGGACTTAGATCCAGAGTGATGGGTGCATCAGTTAATGCAGCGCTGGATGGAAACAAATGTTGTGACCCAGCAGAAGCTTATTGAAACGATGCCACGGTGAAGGTGAAGGTGAAGGTGAGCTGTTCTCAGAGCTGAAGGTCCAGGCAGGGTATGTAGAACACACAGCGTTAGCACACAGACAGGAAACCCTTCTCTCAGGAACAGAGCAGAGACTGAACCCTGGTTCAGCTTCTAACATTAACTAGGAGAAGCTTTGACTTAAACATCTGGACTTCAGATTTATTAGATCCACATTAACTTTAAATTAAAACATGAACAACAATCATCAATATACACACAAAAGGATTTTTTCTATTTACAGCAGATTCTCTCAGCAGATAAAACGTGAAGCAGGAGGTCAGTGTCCGAACATCTCCTGCGAGGCGTAGGTCATGTAGAGGAAGCCGTCCTCGTCCTGGTGGTCCTTGTACACCTGAGCCATGGTGAGGGACATGCTGGCCAGCCCGCTGCTGTTGATGAGCAGGTAGAAGGCCTGAGTGGGCAGCAGAGCCATCCTGTTCCTGGGGGGCAGAGGACGGAGGCTCGTTACCGCCTGGGTTTGCCGCACACCAGATTCCATTCATAATTCCGAGCATTTAAAGTATGTGCGCTCACATAAACCCTGCCTTTTTGTGCCGACGGACGCCATCGTCCCACAATGCATCGCTTAGAGAAAATGAGGCCGTGTTCAGAGTCACAGTCTGTGTGAAAGAAGGGTTTGTATCTTCTGGGTCTGACACACCGTTCACTCCTGGAACTAAACCAGCCGACCGATCCACAGACGCTCCAGTCAGTCAAGTCGATTGGTTTTTAGGGGGATTTCAAACAATACAAGCTTTAACCAGCAGAAACACTTTAGTGAACCAGCGTCAGGTCGAGCACATCCGTCAGTGACTTTAATTATAGTTCATTATATTGATTAGAACAGGAAGGTTTGTGGAGTCGCTGTAACGTCCTGCGAGCTTCTTCTTCTTCATGTGATGCTTTGTCCTCGTGTGACTCATCACCTCACCTTCAGTTTATTTACGACAGACTTTCTGCTGCGTCATCGTGACCAAGACAGAAAAGAGGAACCTGCTCAGAGACGTGGAGGGAACTAAAAAAAACTGTTCCTACAGGAGGCTGATCCTCAATCAGCTGCTTTTATTCTTATAGAAATAAAACAGTGATGTCTCTAAAAGCTGCAGTGATCAATCAGACTAGTTTGATTCATTGGTTTGAGAAGAATTCTTATTCGAGCTCCTTGAATGTGAATATTTCCTGGTTTTCCTCCTCCGACAGTAAACTGATGATGATGATAGAATATTAGTGATAATAAATAAATTAATCGCATGTTTGGATCAGAAATAAGCTTCATAAAGGATCTCTGCAGTTTGTTTAGAAGCTACAGCAACAACATTCTTTTAAAATGAGCCACAAAAAACAAACAACTAATCAATAATCAATCAACGACGGTCAGCTGCAGCCCCGTCAGTGAGAGAGTCACAGGCTTTAGAGGACGAGGAGGGAACTTTACTGATCATCCCTCAGACGCTGCTTGGCGTATTTAACTCTTCTTCTTCTACTACTACTAATAATGTGGTGACTGTGGCTGTTTGCCACACTGGTCACCTGATGTCTTACAGGTGGGCAGGCAGGTGAGAGCTTCTCTTTAAGAGTGAAGACGTCCAGTTATCTGAAAACTATCATTGAGGAGTTTGTGCAGCGTCATGGTGACCAACAACAAGCAGCCAAACAGACTTAAAATGGACGACTTTATGAATGAGGTTTGGTTCAGAGGCCCCCGACATCTGATCACTCATCTTTAGTCTGTTTACACACTAAAAGGATCTTTTGTCTAAAGATGACCTCACCCTGTTGTTTCTGTGTATACAGGTTTTTCCTCTGTATATATTATAGCTATTTCATTTTCTCTTTCTTTAACTGTGTCCTTTTGGCTGTTTCCCCTTGAGCTGCTGTAACAGCAAACTTTCCCACTGAGGGATCAATAAACAATATCTAATCTAAAGTTCGATCCACTTTAACAGTTCCACATTTGAAAGTCACATGTTAAAGAGTTTTGACCTGAACTAATAGAAACAAGATTATTATGTTCATAGAACTGGATTCAGTTCTTCACTTCAACAGTTTAATGCTTCAACTGTTTCTTCCTCCATCACAAGTTTAATGTTGTGGAGCATCATGATCAAAAATACAGGTGTCCCACTTCCCCAGGAGTTACCCTCCTCCTCCTCCTCCTCCTCCTCCTCTTCCTCCCTGCACCTCCACAGGTGGACAAAACAGATCAGCTTTAGTTTTCTAGTCTGAATAGATTTTAGAGAATGAAAGAGTGTCAGAAGACACAAACACGGACTATTTTCTATGGCGGAACAATTCCAGCAAATAGTCACATCCCAAACATCTGCAGCCCCCCCGGCACCTTTGAGGACTTTACCTGATGATGGTGACAAACTGGGTCATGGTGAGCTCGTGCGGCACCAGGAACTTGGTCTTGTCCAGCGGGGGGAGGAACTTCTCCCGGTCGTAGCGCTCAATGATCACCTGAGGTCGGCAGGTGGGACAGGTGGGACAGGTGAGGACAGGTGAGGACAGGTGGGACAGGTGAGGACAGGTGAGGACAGGTGAGGACAGGTAAGAACTGTGGGATCCGTGTGTGCCCCCCCCACACTCACCGGGATCTTGTTGGGGAACTTGGAGCGGATTCCTGCCACCTCCTGCTTCCGCGTGGCTGTGGAGGAGAAGAAGAAGAAGAAGAAGAAGAAGAAGGAGATAAGTGGTCAGGGAGTCAAACCTTTCTCTCTCTGTTTCTGCTGTCTGAACATTTACCGAAGCTTTTCCGCTGCTTGAAGGGTTTGTTCTGGTTCTGCAGCGGAGTTTTATCAAACGGAGGCATCCTGACCGGGAGGGAGGGAGAGAGAGAGAGAGGGTGAGTGTGGGAGAGAGAGGGTGAGAGAGGGAGTGAGTGAGTGTGTGAGCTCAGTTAAATAGACGCGGCTGCGCTGCATCAGCTGATGAGCACATGGCTGCAGAGAGGGAGCCAATCAGCTGAGGGAGGAGGGGGAGGGGGAGGAGAGAGGGGGGAGGGAGAGAAAGAGGAGGTGGAAGAGAGGGAGAAAGAGGAGGAAGTGGGGGAGGAGGAGGGAGGAAGAGAATGAGAGGGGGAGGAGAGGGAGAAAGAAGTGGGGGGAGAGATAGAGGAGGAGGAGACAGAGGAGGAGAAGACATAGGAGGAGGAGAAGAAGGGGAACTGCTTCATTCTGCACATGATAAACTAAACTGTATTTGGCTCCAAATGTTTCCTCAGACTGTTTCCATGACGAGCAGCTTTGATTTGCCAATCGTGTGAGAGGGTTCAGGGCACAGGTGATCATAGGTGATCATAGGTGATCATAGGTGATCACAGGAAAAAAGAGATCAGCTTTTGTTCCGCTGTCTGTTTTGTTGTCTGAATATATTTTTTAGAGCCGCAGCTGAAGAATGAAAGAGTGTCAGAAGACACGAACACGGACTATTTTCTATGGCGGAACAATTCCAGCAAATAGTCGCATCGCAAACTTCTCCAGCACTGTAGCTTTAGCTTTAGCTTAGCTTTAGCTCCTGCTCACTGGGCTCGTTAGCTGTGCTTTGTCCAAACGGAGTAGCTCACTAAACAGCTGCTGCGGTCGCCGTCTGTTGCAGCACGTCCAGTAAACCTGAGAGCTGAGAGCTGTCTGTCATCCTTCAGCTCAGGGAGTCTGTCGCTGAGCCGCAGCTCAAATGACTAGCTCGCTAGCGTTAGCCTGGTGGAGGACTTCGGTCGGGCACAATGAATGCACTTGCAGGCGCTGGCGGGTCGGCAGTCTTATTACAGGCCATTTAAAAATCACTATTTAGTTTCTTCCCTCCTGTGAGGCTGATGATTCCAACATAACCACAGATTTCCTATAAAATAAGTTCTTCATACTTTGGTACATATTATTATTATTATTATTATCATATATTCTTGTATTGTTACAGTCTCCTTCTTCCTCCTCTTATCATTATTTGATTCTATTTAGTTTATTTTTCATCATGTACTGTATTATTTACAGGACTTCGCTGCTCGTGGACGTTAATGTGTTGGTTGTATTTTGAAAATCCAGACCGGAAGTCCCATGTTTGCGTTCCTTCCGGTATCTCGTCGGTCGTCTCGCCGTCTGACAGCTGCCTCAGACCGGAGCACAGACCAGCGGGCGGACCGTTGATGGACTACATTTCCCTCCGGAGGATATTTACCCGAAGCGGTTGAGAGCACCGGACCGAACCGAAGCGGCGTCGCCCCGGTCCGGCCATGGACGAGCAGGCGGGCCCCGGTGTGTTCTTCAGTAACAACAACTCAGGCTTGCCCGGCGGTGGGAGCGTTAAAGCTCCGCAGCCCGGAGACTTCGGGGGCGGAGAGGCGGCCAGGGCTCAGTACAACATCCCGGGGATTTTACACTTTCTCCAGCACGAGTGGGCCCGCTTCGAGGTGGAGAGGGCGCAGTGGGAGGTGGAGAGGGCCGAGCTGCAGGTGAGCACCCGCGAACACGGAGGATTCCATTGTCGGACGTTGTGTTGTTTGCTAGCTTCCTCTTGAAGGGCTGCGCCAAACCGCATTGAAAAATATGGGAATTGATGGTTTCATCGCTTATCGGCGAATGAGTATTCCCGATAAAGTAACAGAAATGACCTGGGTGGAGTGGGAACGATCCACTCTTTGATTCGGCTTTGGTGTGACCCACTAACCGGCACACTTTCCCCGTAACATTCGTACAGTTTGGGGAGCTTCGCGCTGTCTGCCGCTCTCTGCTGTGCTGTTTGCTGGTCTGAGCGCGGAGTGACGCACATTGTTTTAGATTTACAAGTTTTATTGTTTAACGAGAAGCTTTTTCCATTATTATGAAGCCGAATTAAAGGGAAGACCCGTGTGTTTCCAGAACAGTACTAAATAGTGCTACTGAGAATCATGTGCCAATGTCAGGCAAGGAGATATAAAATCTCCGAATATTTGAACGGTGGTTTCGCTCCATGTTGTCTCCACTGATCATGTCTGCGTTGCTTGCTAACCAGTTTAGATCTGGTTTGAGATTTTAGACCTCTCATATGGTAACTGTGTTCACTGGGAGTACTTCTTTTATAATACACTGTGATCTTATTGTGTGTATAACTAATACAACTGACGCCTACGTAGTTTTATTGCTGCTGATCGATTACCTGTGCAGCGCAGAAAACCCTGCGCAGGAGATCCATTATCGGACAGCAGTGGCTAACAGTCAGTGCCTGACATTATTTTGATATTTTCCCGGGATCCTTTAAGCTCTCTTTTATTGAGCAGAAACAACACAACCAGGACCCTCCAGAGCCTCGACCCCGACCTGACACCGGGGTTTGGACCCCCGGGTATCAGCCTGCTGGAAAGTGTCCCACAATTGGCGTGCTGCAGCTAGCTGTCCGATAATGGACACATAGAAGTTGCGTTTACATGCAGTGCGTGTTCTAGTTGAGTCACGAAACGTAGGCGTGCCGATGTGTCAGCTGTAAGTTTATATCAGGAGCCAACCTGGCGGACTCCAGTGTTTTCCGCTCAGTTTGGACCACTGAGCCTCCGTAGGACGGGTCCTCTGCTTCAGGCCTGTTTGTACTCACCATGTCAGCAAAATGTACCTTTTATTTTAATGAATTATTGGGAAAAGTCCTGGAAAATCAGGGTTTTATTGATTCCTGTTTCAGGCGTGTTTGATGGCTGTGGGCTTGTTACATTGAAAGGTCACAGAGAGTCCTGAGTTTGGGCACTGACGTCGATGTCCCCCCTAAACTTAACCGAACTGCACCTGAAAACTGATAATAATGACAGAAGAAAACTCAAATTTAGTCCATAAATGTTAAAATGTATTAGAATAAAAGTCATGTGCTTAAATCTGTCTGGTTGTTTTCACCTGGGTGCACATCGACACTCTGAAAAAGGAAGCGATGAGTTCGTAGGCGTCTGATTCTGCTGGATCTGACAGTTTGGATCCGGTTCTGGAGGCCGGCTCAGACTCTCACAGACATTTCCAGGATCTCTGATCTCACCGAGTGTGTCGGAGCTCTTCTCTTCCTGACTGGAGCTCTGCTGTGTTTTCCAGTCTCATAAAATCAGCGCTCTGTGCTACGTTACATAAGTCAGAGTCATTGTGGGCCGCGGCGCTCCGACAGCGCGTCCATAAAGGGAACCACTTCCTGTGGGTTAATGACGTGTGGCTCTATGTGGCATTTGTGCACCATTGAGCTTCACCACGACCTGCGCAGCCAATCGCACAGTTTGAGGGCTGTTGTTGTGAAGGAGGCAGGCAGAGACGGGCTGAAACCATCGCTCTGCAGCACCGGCCGGTTTTTAATTTTCCTTCCCACTGAGCCGCGAGCTGATCAGAGACTGATGTCAGCTGTAAATCCATTAGTTCTGCTGCCGCCGCGTCGTTTTTTTGAAAGCAGCGCGGCGGCAGACGGACTTGCCTGTCGATGGCGTCTGCGGTAATCCTCTTCAGGGAACAGGAAGAGGAAACGGAGGAAGCTGGCACACAAGATGGGGGAGATTAGTGCAAGTTTATTGTCCAGAAACAAAGACAAGGTGTGGAGAGAGGAGACAGAGGAACAGATCCAGTCGGTTCAGGGCCAGAAGAGAAGAAGTCTTTGTTTCTGACCAATACTAGATTCTATAGGCTGATTTAGTGGTTTAAGGGTTAAAACACGTGGCGAGGACACCTGTAGATATCACCTGTAGGCTGACACGTATGGAAAACACCTCGTCATTTGGTGGTGAAGGAGCAAATCTCATCAGCGTCATGGAACCAATGAGCACGCAGCATGCTGAGCTCTAACGAGGCTGCTGATTGGCTGTCAGGCGTTACACGTCACAGAGGCTCATGTCCCACCTGTCGGCTGATTGCTGGCCAGGTGCACGCTCATTCTGCAGGAGGGTGGCGCCCGCCCCCTGGTCCCCCCCCCCCAGGGGCTGGTGGGTAAGCAGTGCTAGCTCAGTTAGCACAGTTAGCATTGTTAGCTGCGTTAGCATCATGTGAAATGTTTTTTTTTGTGTTGATTAAATTGGTATTGTAAAGAATAACGGTTATCGATCAGTTTTTAACTTGAAGGAAATCACTTTCAGTTCTGACTAATTGTGACCAAGATTTGAACAGAGCCACATTTTACAGGTGAAAAATAAAAGTTTCATGTTACGAATCGGCTAATATTATTATTATTAATAATAATGATAATAATAAGCTAATCAATGACGCTGGCCCGCTGATTTATTGATCAGGCTGTTCTGAAACTTCTTTTAATTGATCTGCCAGTTTAATTAGATGATATTGTTTACAGACTTTAGGAGGACTGATGACAATAAGATCAGTTTATTTCAGGCTCAGCAGCAGAATAATCATTCTACATGTAGTTTGACACACAGCGGCCATTTTATGATGATATGTATTATTATTGCTGTTTATGATATTCATTTCATTAGTTTATTGGTTTATAATCGTATCAGGAGCAGTGACCACCTCCAAATGACGGCGTTACTGTCGGTCAATTACACGGCAAAATAAAAACAGTTTTTGGCCCTGGGGGGTTTGGGGGGGGTCCAGGGATGCCCATGTCCAGGATCCATTGAGGTGAATTCATGCGTGAGCGGGTTACACACTGATCGCTCCGCCTCAGGAGGATGTTTGCCGCTCGGCTTCCTTCCTGTCCGGCCTCGGCTATAAATACAGCCACGATCCTGCTGAGCTCATGTGCAGAACACAGTGTAGTGGAGGTCTATAGTGTGTGTGTGTGTTAGTTAGTCAGTGTGTCAGTGTGTAGTGGAGGTCTATAGTGTGTGTGTGTGTGTGTTAGTCAGTGTGTTAGTGTGTAGTGGAGGTCTATAGTGTGTGTGTGTGTGTGTGTGTGTTAGTCAGTGTGTTAGTGTGTAGTGGAGGTCTATAGTGTGTGTGTGTGTGTGTGTGTGTGTTAGTCAGTGTGTTAGTGTGTAGTGGAGGTCTATAGTGTGTGTGTGTGTGTTAGTCAGTGTGTTAGTGTGTAGTGGAGGTCTATAGTGTGTGTGTGTGTGTGTGTGTTAGTCAGTGTGTTAGTGTGTAGTGGAGGTCTATAGTGTGTGTGTGTGTGTTAGTCAGTGTGTCAGTGTGTAGTGGAGGTCTATAGTGTGTGTGTGTGTGTGTGTTAGTTAGTCAGTGTGTCAGTGTGTAGTGGAGGTCTATAGTGTGTGTGTGTGTGTTAGTTAGTCAGTGTGTAGTGGAGGTCTATAGTGTGTGTGTTAGTTAGTCAATGTGTCAGTGTGTAGTGGAGGTCTATAGTGTGTGTGTTAGTTAGTCAATGTGTCAGTGTGTAGTGGAGGTCTATAGTGTGTGTGTGTTAGTTAGTCAGTGTGTCAGTGTGTAGTGGAGGTCTATAGTGTGTGTGTGTGTGTGTTAGTTAGTCAGTGTGTAGTGGAGGTCTATAGTGTGTGTGTTAGTTAGTCAATGTGTCAGTGTGTAGTGGAGGTCTATAGTGTGTGTGTGTTAGTTAGTCAGTGTGTCAGTGTGTAGTGGAGGTCTATAGTGTGTGTGTGCTAGTTAGTCAGTGTGTTAGTGTGTAGTGGAGGTCTATAGTGTGTGTGTTAGTTAGTCAATGTGTCAGTGTGTAGTGGAGGTCTATAGTGTGTGTGTGTGTTAGTTAGTCAGTGTGTCAGTGTGTAGTGGAGGTCTATAGTGTGTGTGTGTGCTAGTTAGTCAGTGTGTCAGTGTGTAGTGGAGGTCTATAGTGTGTGTGTGTGTTAGTTAGTCAGTGTGTCAGTGTGTAGTGGAGGTCTATAGTGTGTGTGTGTGCTAGTTAGTCAGTGTGTCAGTGTGTAGTGGAGGTCTATAGTGTGTGTGTGTGTTAGTTAGTCAGTGTGTCAGTGTGTAGTGGAGGTCTATAGTGTGTGTGTGTTAGTTAGTCAGTGTGTCAGTGTGTAGTGGAGGTCTATAGTGTGTGTGTGCTAGTTAGTCAGTGTGTCAGTGTGTAGTGGAGGTCTATAGTGTGTGTGTGTGTGTTAGTTAGTCAGTGTGTCAGTGTGTAGTGGAGGTCTATAGTGTGTGTGTGTGTTAGTTAGTCAGTGTGTTAGTGTGTAGTGGAGGTCTATAGTGTGTGTGTGTGTGTGTTAGTTAGTCAGTGTGTCAGTGTGTAGTGGAGGTCTATAGTGTGTGTGTGTGTGTTAGTTAGTCAGTGTGTTAGTGTGTAGTGGAGGTCTATAGTGTGTGTGTGTTAGTTAGTCAGTGTGTCAGTGTGTAGTGGAGGTCTATAGTGTGTGTGTGTGTGTGTTAGTTAGTCAGTGTGTCAGTGTGTAGTGGAGGTCTATAGTGTGTGTGTGTGTGTTAGTTAGTCAGTGTGTTAGTGTGTAGTGGAGGTCTATAGTGTGTGTGTGTTAGTTAGTCAGTGTGTCAGTGTGTAGTGGAGGTCTATAGTGTGTGTGTGTGTGTGTTAGTTAGTCAGTGTGTCAGTGTGTAGTGGAGGTCTATAGTGTGTGTGTGTGTGTTAGTTAGTCAGTGTGTTAGTGTGTAGTGGAGGTCTATAGTGTGTGTGTGTTAGTTAGTCAGTGTGTCAGTGTGTAGTGGAGGTCTATAGTGTGTGTGTGTGCTAGTTAGTCAGTGTGTTAGTGTGTAGTGGAGGTCTATAGTGTGTGTGTGTGCTAGTTAGTCAGTGTGTCAGTGTGTAGTGGAGGTCTATAGTGTGTGTGTGTTAGTTAGTCAGTGTGTCAGTGTGTAGTGGAGGTCTATAGTGTGTGTGTGTGCTAGTTAGTCAGTGTGTCAGTGTGTAGTGGAGGTCTATAGTGTGTGTGTGTGTGTGCTAGTTAGTCAGTGTGTCAGTGTGTAGTGGAGGTCTATAGTGTGTTAGTGTGTAGTGGAGGTCTATAGTGTGTCAGTGTGTAGTGGAGGTCTATAGTGTGTCAGTGTGTAGTGGAGGTCTATAGTGTGTCAGTGTGTAGTGGAGGTCTATAGTGTGTGTGTGTGTGTAGTGGAGGTCTATAGTGTGCTAGGTGGTCACTGGCTCTGCTCTTTGCGTTGTGTTCAAGTGCAGCTTTTAACACACAGGCGACGCAGCAGTCGGCTTTAGTTGCTGCTGGTTCTTTGTTGTAGGTTTGGTGTGTCAGGACCCCGGTGAGGGGGTGGGGGGGGGGGGGGGGCTGCTGACACACCGTCTGCACAGACTGCGTCTCACCCAGAGAAGCAAGCAGTTGTGACGAAAATGAAATGCGTTAACGGTTATTTATGGTGATGGGACAACATCTCAGTCTGCAAACCTCCTCTGCAGAGGTGTTCAGGCTCCAGGTGGTCGTTGTTTATTTGACTTGTATGTAGGTCGCTGCTGTTGGAGGATTTCCCCTCTGCTGGTTCAAGCTCAGTAACACACACACACACACACACACACACACACACACACACACACACACACACACACACACACACACACACACACACACACACACACACAGGCCTCAGGTCTGTTTTTCATGTGAATGCAGGAAGCAGGATGTCTGAAATGTTTGGAAAGTTTGGCAGAGCGTCTGGTGATGCTGCCTGCTCTCTGTGGCTCTGACCTGTCAGCGCCTCACTCACCATTTTCTTCCAGTGGTGTTGATTTGAAACTGAAGGAAGTCGATGCGGACGAGAGCGAAAGCTGATGTGACTTAAGTGTATTCAAGGGGCTAGTTCGGACTCAACACAGGAACACAATAACCAGAATCACCTGTTATATCATTATAAATATGAAGGCCACCAGACTCCATTGACAAAAACACTAACTTTACATTGCAGAACACAGGAGTTCCTGACCTTCTGCTGCCTCGATCAGATAGTTAGTTTGTGTTATTGTGTGACTTTGGTGTTTTAAAGGGTTACCTGGAGTCCAATACAATATTTATGTAGCACACAATAACTAACTGTTAAAATAAAAGAACTATCTGATGGAGGCAGCAGCTCCTGTGTCCTGTTCTCTAAAATCCCTGTTTTAGTGAATGTAGTCTGGTGTGTGTGCTGTTTGTGGTTAAACCAAAAGGATCTTCCAGGTCTCTCTCTGTAGGGATCCTTTCCATGATGCTGTCACACACTTAGAATAACACTCTGAGCCTGTCAGTGGATCAAACAAGCTCTTTTAGTGGACCTACTGTGATCAGGTGCAGTTGTCCCAAAGGATCACGTTGCAGCCATTGCAGCCCGTTTGGTGTCTGCTGGCTGAGGTGATCTACTGGACCAGTTCCAACACTTTTACTACCTACCAGTCACTCACACACCAGGATGTGTAAAAAATAGGGCGTTAAGTGTTGGACAGTAACAGAATAGAGGAGGTCGCTCAGTCTGGAAATAAAAGGAACAACCTGTGAGTTACATAAGACCAGAGATGTGGTGGAGTGTGAAAAATGTAAAAGAGTGTTCAGGTGTTCGGGTGGTGAAGGATGTGATGTAACGTGGCGGCCTGAGGCCTGCGGCATGTGCGCCATCCCCGCTGGAGCGTTGAGTAATTCTCCTGCTCTTATCTCCACTTTCCTTGGCTAATTAAAGGATGTTTCCCCTCGCAGAGCGAGCGACAGATGTGCTCGTGTCTCTGCAGCTCGCCGTGTGTTTGTACACGAGTGTGCAGCCGGTTCGACACATTGCTCGCATTCCTCTGCAGGACACACGTGATCCGAGTCACACCTGATGTGAAGCCAGTGCAGCCGACATCCAGCCTGAGCTTCAGCTGCGTCTTGTTGTTCACCTCACTTTGTTTGTGTCTCAATAGACTTTCACACGTAGCTTTTACTTCCTGTTGTAGATATATGGACATGGCTGATAAATAATATCTCTCCACGTACACATTCTCTAACCTTACTATTAATTAAAATAGTTTTATTGCCGTCGTTACACTATAGTAATTAGACGGTAAGCTAGTGATGTAATGTTCTACTTCTGCTGTAGGCTCATTTTACTGTAATACTTGTACTATAGTACGGTCTTTTGCACACAGCCTGACTGACCCTGTGTGTTACACCTGACTGTGTTTTCAGTCTCTCCGGTGAGAACAGCACCGTAGGCGGCACGTTGGCGCGGCCCCAGAGGAGTTGACGCTGTCAGATCAGCTCCAGCTGCAGCGTGAGAGGATCTGTGCTGTGTTTGCTGCTACCGCAAAGAAATAAGAAGTTGATGTAACGTTACTATGGCGACGCACTACTGTGTGATGGTAATCTCCATTAACAGCAGTTAGCGTTAGCGCGTTAGCTAGCAGCGACCTGCTGTACCTGTACGGTATGATGTTGAGCTGCTGCTGACACCTCTTACAGCAGGACTCTAATGCTAAACATCTGCAGGAGGGGCACGATGCACATCCGGGTGTCAGACGGAGGCCTCATGCCACCAGGGGAAGACTGGATGGACTTCCTCCTGATTATTCCACCAGTTCATCCTCCACACTCTTCTCTGCACTGTCAACACAACTTTCTTCTTCTTCTTCTTGTGCTCTCTCCTGTCAGTCCTCCTTTAGTGGTTTATTACAGGATTAAGAAGGCTTGTCTGCTCGTGACCCAACCGATGAGAGCTGGAGCATATCGACGAAGTGACCTGAAGGTTTTCAGACTACAGTAGAAAATAGGTCGTTTTGACTCCACACTGGGTTCATGTTCATGTTTCCTCCTGTCACGGAGCAGGAGCCTCCCTGCAGGCCTTTGTGTGTGAATAATGCAGCCGGATGTTTCTACAGTGTGAAGTTTCACGTCTGAGGAGAAAGTAAGAGTCTGATGTGAGCAGGTGACGCGCCGTGACAACAGTACCTACAGCAGGGCCTGAAACCCGGCCCGGTGACCTCGTTCCTCCTCTCCCTCTGCCTCTGCCTTTCTTTCTTTGCTTTCTTTGTTTCCTTTCTGTCCGTCTGTCTGTGCAAAGCTGCCCTATAAGGAATGGCATGCACACCTGCTTGTTTTTCAGACGGGCGTCACTGCAGAGGCGAATGCCACCGCGGGCCACGCCTGAGCGCCGTGACCAGGCTTTGTTTAACCAGGCCGTCAGCCAAGGTTTCCCCTGACATGAGCCGGGCCTGTGTGCAGCTCCCAGCACAGCACAGCTACACCACAGCCACACAGAGCTGCACCTCTGGGACCACTGCTCACGCTCAGACAGTGAAAACACTAACGGCATCACAAGTTTGCAGTCACACGCTCAAGTTATTCTTTATATCTGCACAAGATTAGAGAGACAAGAGGACGTTGTTTCTCCTCCTTCAGGTGTTGGATGAGCGAACGGCTCTCGCACCGTAGGAACCTAACCAGTTATGTCAGCGTGGAGCTGTATGATAGTCCATCCACATACACGTACCAGTCTGTGAAGCAACAGATGAGGTGCAGGACTGTTGAGCCCGTGTCCAGGCTACAGGCTGGGACACCAACACAAGGCTCACTCAGGCGCCTGTTTATCCTGATGCTCTGGGTATGAACACACGCTGGGGAACGTTACATCGTGTTACCTGCAGCTCACCTGGTGAGAGGGCTGACGGCAGCTTTAGGCTGCTTTAGTTAAGTCCTGTTTGGCTTGTTGAGGTTGATCCTCCATCAAAAACCTTTGTTTTACCTTTTGTTGTTATTGTTCTGCTGATTAGGATCACAGACTGTGATTAGGATTCCTGACAGATGGGAGGTGGTGTTGATCTTCTCAGCCTAACGTCACTCTCTCACCCTCTCACTCTCTCACTCTCTCACCCTCTCACTCTCTCACCCTCTCACCCTCTCACTCTCTCACTCTCTCACTCCTCATGCCCACCAACCTGACCTACACTGCAGGTCACACAATCTGATTGGTCGTACAAAAACCGGTCAGATGATTGAATGACACAGACTTTAATTCCCATGGTTTGTTTTATTAGTTCTGTTCTTCAGTTTGTCAGTCAGAAATGTTTCATGGTAACTTCAAACTACCGTATTTACCGGACTATAAGCCGCTACTTTTTCCCCACCGTTTGGAAACCATTAAGGTCTGTAAGTAAACATTTACAAAATCTTTCTGTGTAAAGATCTCATTTCACAGCGTATATATCTGCAGCTTATAGTCTGGTGCAGCTAATATATGTAAAAATGTTTTTTTCTTTTAAAATGTAGTGGGTGTGGCTTATATTCCGATGCGCTCTATAGTCCGGTAAATACGGTAATAGATTGATTGTAAAAGACCTAGCAGCCCTCCTGCAGTGCCTACACGGCCCACCAGGGGACCGCCGCCCACACTTTGGGAATCACTGAATCAGATGATGGAGCTGAAAGAGTGAAGCTGAGCCGTCAGTGTCGGTGACACAGTGTCGTTCTGCTGTCCGTGTTGACTCTGGAGAGGTTGTGAATCACTTCCTGTTGCCATCGGCGCCGTCTGGACGCTCATGGATCCCACTCGGTGCTCAGTGTGAGTTGGTTGGATATCTCGCAGGCTTGACGCCCTGATGACCGATGCAGTCGGACCGGTGACCTGATTCCAGCGTGACCTCCTCTGAACAGAACGAGCCGAGCGGCGGGAGCGATGTGGGTCAAAGTGGACGTGAATGGAAACTCATTCAGCTCCTCTAGGGCGCAAGGCGCTACCTCAAAGTGACCGGGGCCTTCCGTACCGTACGTACAGGTGGATGTGACGCAGCAGCTCATCAACATATCATGTTTCTGAACCTTCACTGACATAATGCAGTCCCCAGGCCTTCAACAGAACCCTTCACTTCACTTAATTCTGACCTTAAACTCAAGTCTTCAGCCTCAAACAGCCCTTTGAAGTTGTGAGGACCCCTCACCTTTACCTTTACCTACACCTACTTCTAAGTCCTCACTTCTCAAAAATAATGCCGCTTCTCCATCACACAGTTTTAGCTCGACTCGACTCGGTTTGTGGGGTCGTCATAGCAAGGTGACCCGAAACTCCAGTGACGTCATTAGTGTGTGGCACAAACTCAGCTGAGGACCTGGAGCGTTTGGTTTGTGTGGAGCCGTTCACCTCGTTCACAGAGATAATAAAAACTGTTTCCAGCAGGGTTTGATTCTTGTGAACGAGTCGCTCTCATGACTCATCCAGTGATGTCACTCCCTGGCCAATCAGTGGCCTGCAGTCTGGTGACGTCACATTGTCGGCTCGACTGGAACCTCGGCCGAGGAGGAACTAAAAAAGTACCTGGAACCAGGAACTATGCCTGATGGGAAACCATAAAGGTCAAGTCGAGTAGAGGAGGTGATGGTGGCGCCATAAATGTTCTGGTCCTCACTATGTAGCAAGTATAAGGACGTACACTCACTCACACACACACACACACACACACACACACACACACACACACACACACACACACACACACACAGTTTTAGCAGTGTGTGAGGATTGGCAGTCTCGCTGGTATACACACAGGAACACAAAACACACACTGACGCAAACACACACAGTAAGTGGAGTTTATAAGTGTCAAGCGTAGGCAGTATCACACACACACACACACACACACACACACACACTCTGCATCTATCATCCTGGAGGAATTCACTCAGTGTGTGTGTGAGTGTGTGTGTGTACACTGAAGTGCTGGAATTAGACCCACTTAATGAGGGTGCTTATCAGCAGAGATAATGAGGAGATAATATTGGATAATAACACAGAAAGCCTCAAAATCAGGGAGAGAAACTCAAACACTGATTTCCTCTGACGGAGTCTGAAACAATCTGCTGCTTCTGTTTGAGTCTAACATGTAAACAAGTCTCCAGTTATTATTCTAGACCAGTTCAGTCTGTTGATTCTGTTTGAGTCTAACATGTAAACAAGTCTCCAGTTATTATTCTGGACCAGTTCAGTCTGTTGATTCTGTTTGAGTCTAACATGTAAACAAGTCTCCAGTTATTATTCTAGACCAGTTCAGTCTGCTGATTCTGTTTGAGTCTAACATGTAAACAAGTCTCCAGTTATTATTCTAGACCAGTTCAGTCTGTTGATTCTGTTTGAGTCTAACATGTAAACAAGTCTCCAGTTATTATTCTGGACCAGTTCAGTCTGCTGATTCTGTTTGAGTCTAACATGTAAACAAGTCTCCAGTTATTATTCTGGACCAGTTCAGTCTGTTGATTCTGTTTCGATCTGTTCGAGTGTCGTGTTCAAGTCAAGGTCAAGTCAGAGCCTCTGATTATTGGAGAAAAGTCCAGCATGTAAACAAGTCTCAAGTTATTCCAGTTATCTGACAGAAGGCCAAGTCGCAGTGCAGGTTGAACTCAAGCCTCAAGTTTGTCAGAGCAAGTCCAAGTCTGAAGTTATTCAAGACACAGTCGAGTCGAGTCAGAAGTTTAGGCAAGTTCAAATCAAGTCTGAAGTTATTTGAGGCAAGTCCAAGTCTGAAGTTATCCTCCACCTCCATCTCCCCTCCATCTCCCCTCCATCTCCCCTCCATCTCCCCTCCACCTCCCCTCCATCTCCCCTCCACCTCCCCTCCATCTCCCCTCCATCTCCCCTCCACCTCCCCTCCAGCTCCCCTCCAGCTCCTCTCCAGCTCCATCTCCCCTCCATCTCCCCTCCACCTCCCCTCCACCTCCACCTCCCCTCCACCTCCCCTCCAGCTCCATCTCCCCTCCAGCTCCCCTCCAGCTCCCCTCCACCTCCATCTCCCCTCCAGCTCCATCTCCCCTCCAGCTCCCCTCCAGCTCCCCTCCACCTCCCCTCCACCTCCATCTCCCCTCCACCTCCCCTCCAGCTCCACCTCCATCTCCCCTCCACCTCCCCTCCAGCTCCCCTCCACCTCCACCTCCCCTCCATCTCCCCTCCAGCTCCCCTCCACCTCCATCTCCCCTCCATCTCCCCTCCAGCTCCCCTCCATCTCCCCTCCATCTCCCCTCTCACTCAGCAGCTTATCCTCCCCTCCACCTCTCCTCCACCTCTCCTCCATCTCCCCTCCATCTCCCCTCCACCTCCCCTCCACCTCCCCTCCATCTCCCCTCCATCTCCCCTCCATCTCCCCTCCACCTCCCCTCCAGCTCCCCTCCAGCTCCATCTCCCCTCCACCTCCCCTCCAGCTCCCCTCCAGCTCCCCTCCAGCTCCATCTCCCCTCCATCTCCCCTCCATCTCCCCTCCACCTCCCCTCCACCTCCCCTCCACCTCCACCTCCCCTCCACCTCCCCTCCACCTCCCCTCCAGCTCCATCTCCCCTCCAGCTCCCCTCCACCTCCCCTCCACCTCCCCTCCACCTCCATCTCCCCTCCACCTCCATCTCCCCTCCACCTCCCCTCCAGCTCCCCTCCACCTCCACCTCCCCTCCATCTCCCCTCCAGCTCCCCTCCACCTCCATCTCCCCTCCATCTCCCCTCCAGCTCCCCTCCAGCTCCCCTCCACCTCCATCTCCCCTCCATCTCCCCTCCATCTCCCCTCCATCTCCCCTCCAGCTCCCCTCCAGCTCCCCTCCACCTCCAGCTCCCCTCCATCTCCCCTCCAGCTCCCCTCCACCTCCACCTCCATCTCCCCTCCACCTCCACCTCCATCTCCCCTCCATCTCCCCTCCAGCTCCCCTCCATCTCCCCACCACCTCCCCTCCATCTCCCCACCACCCCCCCTCCACCTCTCCTCCATCTCCCCTCCACCTCCCCTCCATCTCCCCTCTCACTCAGCAGCTTATCCTCCCCTCCACCTCTCCTCCACCTCTCCTCCATCTCCCCTCCACCTCCCCTCCACCTCCCCTCCACCTCTCCTCCATCTCTCCTCCATCTCCCCTCCACCTCCCCTCCACCTCCCCTCTCGCTCAGCAGCTTATCCTCCCCTCCACACTCTCCCCCCTCATCTCTCTTCATCTTCACCTCCTCCTCTCCGGCTCCCTGGAAGAATAATCCCCTCACTGCTCCAGATTCCAGCGGCAGGAAATCCCCCTCCCACAGCGCTCCTCTTTGTGTCCCAGAATATTGCAGTCGTTTGCCGCAAGGTTAACGTGGCGTTCGGCGAGGGGTCGCACCCAGTCAGCGGGCACGTTATGTGGTTTTGAGGTGGGGCGTCCTGGGTTACAGAGAGCTCAGATGACTGGATCGTGCAGAGGGAAAGACGACCGAATGACCTTTTTGCTTCGTGTGCAGACAATAGCTGTAAAGAAAGGAAGATTTAAAAGCCCTCGTCTGTGTCCTCACACGTTTCAGCTCGCTCACCTCAAATCCTGCTTTATGTTTTCTCTCCAGTAATGTCAATGAAAGTCAACCTGCACAGACTTGAGATCACTTCTCACTTCTGTGTAGGGCTGCATGTAATGATTGTTTTCATTACTGATCAATCTGCAGAGTATTTTCTCAATTAATTGTTTGGTCCATGAAACACTGAAATGGTGAAAGACGTCCCTGAGGCCGAGGTGAACTCATCGGCTGTCCTGGTTTGTCCAAAAGCTCCTTTAGAGGGTTTTGATTTTACAGTTTTAGTAACCTGTTATCGCTGATACCGACCAATCAGAGGACGCTTCTTTATACAGACTGATACCGACCAATCAGAGGACGCTTCTTTATAGACTGATACCGACCAATCAGAGGACGCTTCTTTATACAGACTGATACCGACCAATCAGAGGACGCTTCTTTATAGACTGATACCGACCAATCAGAGGACGCTTCTTTATACAGACTGATACCGACCAATCAGAGGACGCTTCTTTATACAGACTGATACCGACCAATCAGAGGACGCTTCTTTACAGACTGATACCGACCAATCAGAGGACGCTTCTTTACAGACTGATACCGACCAATCAGAGGACGCTTCTTTACACGGACTGTGATTCAGACCTTAGTGGGTTGTGACCATGAGTCCACCCACTGCTTCACTCATCCTTTGGGATAAGTCACAGACAGGTCAGGCAGTTTACTGAATACACCTGGAGTGTATTTTCTTTTTATTGTCTCTGCCTCTGAGATGTGACTGAAGACACCAGTCCTTCAGCCACCAAACACCACATCAGCCCAGCTGTCAGCAGGGACTCCTCTAATGCGCTCACTTCAAACACGCCGCACTAAAATCATTTTGGCAATTATCCTGCCGGTTTGTTCTTGGTGATGAGCGGCTCAGCGCCGTGTCCTCCCACGCTGCCTGTCCTGTTGCTTGTTTCTCACTGTATCTCTCAGAGGTGAAGAGACTGACTGCAGAGGACTGCGGTGTGTGGGAACACACAGTAGTGGATATTGATTTTATACAGAGTTTTAGCAACCTGTTATCCCACAAGCATTTTCATTTTTACTTTGGAAATTGATTTCCTTGAAGGATAACGTTGTTATTTAAAACCTGGACCCTTTACATACTTTGGGTTTTAAATGACTGGTAGGTCATCCACTAAAAGAGCTTGTTTGATCCACTGACAGGCTCAGAGTGTTATTCTAAGTGTGTGACAGCATCATGGAAAGGATCCCTACAGAGAGAGACCTGGAAGATCCTTTTGGTTTAACCACAAACAGCACACACACCAGACTACATTCACTAAAACAGGGATTTTAGAGAACAGGACACAGGGTTTTTCAGGCCTACTGCTGCCTCGATTGGTTAGTTTTTTATTTTATTAGTTAGTTATTGAACGTTACATAAATATTGTGTTGGATTCCAGGTAACCTTTTAAAACACCAAAGTCACACGATAAACACAGACAACCTAACTGATGCAGGCAGCAGCAGACCAGCAGCTCCTGTGTTCTGTGAGGTAAAATTCCTGTTTTTGTGAATGTAGTCTGGTGTGTGTGTAGAGAACTTCAAAAACCTGATAAAAAGCATTTTTAGCTGTTTCTTTTGAAGAGAACCTAAATTCTACACATGTTTAATCCATCAGAAAATGTCGAATGCAGCTATTCACATCATATTTGTCCTCATTTTGAGACAGACACTGTCTGAGGCTCATGGCGGAGCTCACGAGAGCCTGATAAATACCCAAAATGCAGCCAAATGCCGACTACAGTGAGAGCTGTGTCGTGGTCCTGAGCTGATGTGCTGTCTCCCCATCTGTGTGGCGTTTCCTGTATTGAGGGCAACCGAACGCTGACACAATTTAATCTTCCCGAGGCCTTTAATCCCTGTTATCTTAAGGAAGACAAAGTAAGACTGAGAGCAGACGGCCGCTCGGTGAGGAAACACGATTATCAGGATGAAATATTCACTTTCTATAGATGAACCTCAGAGCTGCACAGTTCAGATCCACCAAATGTTTTACAGTGTGAAACGACACGAAACCCTTTGAGGCTCAGGTCCACAGCTAATGGAGCTATCAGAGCTAACAGCTAAGCTAATAGAGCAAACAGAGCTAACGCTACTAGAGCTGACAGCTAAGCTAATAGAGCTATCAGAGCTAAGAGCTAAGCTAATACAGCAAACAGAGGTAACAGCTAATAGAGTTCACAACTAATAGAGCTAACAGCTAACAGAGCTAATAGACTTAATAGAACTAAAACAGCTAACAGCTGCTAGAGCCAACAGCTAAGATAACAGAGCTATCAGAGCTAACAGCTAAGATAATAGAGCAAACAGAGCTAACGGCTACTAGAAGTAACAGCTAAGCTAATAGAGCTATCAGAGCTAACAGCTAAGCTAATAGAGCAAACAGAGCTAACGGCTACTAGAGCTAACAGCTAAGCTAATATGGCAAACAGAGGTAACAGCTAATAGAGCTGTCAGAGCTAACAGCTAAGCTAATATGGCAAACAGAGGTAACAGACTTAATAGAACTAAAAGAGCTAACAGCTACTAGAGCTAACAGTTAAGCTAATACAGCAAACAGAGGTAACAGCTAATGGAGCTAACAGCTAACGGAGCTAAACACACAGCAGGTCTGAGCCGTTTAACACGACAACACAAGTTTACAGTAAATAACTGTGCGTATGAATCAGTTTATATTTGACCAAACGTCTGTGAGAAATTAAAGTAACCAGATATATTTACTTCTTTAATAGTGTTTTTATGGTGCCACTAACAGTTCACAGCTATAGATGATAAAAACAAAGTAAAGAAACGGTAAATGTAGTTTTTCAGGAGCCTTCTGGGACAGTGGCAGTGGAGCGTTTAGCTGCTGAGAAGCCAGATGTGTCCCTCAGGTGTGATACAGAGCTTAAACACAGAGGATATTGGACTTTGATTCATTTCATGTTCACTATATCAGCCTTAGATAAGCACACAAAGTCCTCACAGTGATATGAGGACAAAAAAAAATCTCCTTTAACCTTTTCTCTGTGCAGCTTTTCATAATAAAAGCAGCTCATTTGCATTTCTGCTCCCTCTGTGATCTGATGTGGAGCATCGACTCAGTCACAAAAAAAAAAAGAAGAAGAGGTTGATTGGGATTTTTAACAAGTGGGTTACCCAGTTTGTCCCTCGTTTAGAGTTGAGAGTTCCTGTCCAGAGCTCCTGGATTTAAACCAGGGTTTAAACTTAAACCAACAAAAACTCCCCACTTTTGTTCTGTTGTTCTAAACTCGCTCAGTCTGGTCGGTGCAGGCAGTGATGTGATTTTTAGCTTTTGAATGAATAGAAGAAGATGAACTGGGGAGTTGGCGTTAAGTTTTATCATCTCTGTGAATTACTGGAACCTTAAAACCAGTTTTGGAGCTAAGATGGCCGACAGATGGAGAAACGAAATGTGTGAGTTTGCTGTTCTTATCAGAAGAGTTTTGACAGTTGTTAGATGGTGTCTGTGGTTTTATTCCCCCTCCGATGGGACTTCCTGTCCGGGGAGCTCGTTCACAGCACGATGTTCTTTCCAACCTGTTTAACATGTTCACTGCGTCACATGATGTCCGGCCCAGCTGGACATCATGTGACGCAGTGGAGTGGAAAACAACGTGACTGCACCAGAGAAGAAGAGCAGTGTGAGCTCATCAGAGTCAGTGGATCAGGTCCCTGTACAGACCTGGATCGGGTCCCTGTACAGACCTGGATCAGGTCTCTGTTTAGACGTGGATCAGGTCCCTGTACAGACGTGGATCAGGTCCCTGTATAGACGTGGATCAGGTCTCTGTACAGACGTGGATCAGGTCTCTGTCAAACACATAAACCGCAGGTAACCATAGCAACGGCACTGATGCCTCTATGTTGGGTCGGTTAACTAAACCATCAGTTAACTAAACCATCAGTTAACTAAACCATCAGTTAACTAAACCATCGGTTGACTAAACCAACCACAAGTGTTGAAAATAGTAATTCGGATCATTTGTCATTGGGATTAAGTTTTAGAGCTCAGATGTCTGATTGTTCTTGAACGCAGCATTTCAATGTAATGCGGCAACACGGCGCACAATTAAAGGCCGTCTGCGGAGACTGTTTCCAAAGGCTCTCACTTTGTAGGATGGAGTTTACTGTCATCGTGTCGGCGAGCTGCAGACGCCGAGGGGCGACCCAGTTAGTGTGTGTCCCACTTCCTCCTCAGTGTGTGTGTGTGTGTGTGTGTGTGTGTGTGGTCCCCGTCATGGAGAGAGAAGCTTTTCTTCTCTTTGTTTTTCCTCACTGGGGACGATTCAGCCAAAATAAGACACAATATTTTAACGTTTGTCACCACAAACAGCCGTTCTATCGCTCTCTGCACACACACCAGACTACATTCACTAAAACAGGGATTTTAGAGCTGCTGCTCTGCTGCTGCCTCCATCAGGTAGTTTGTGTTACTGAGTGTTCGTTTCGATCTAAACCAAACATTCAAATTTATTGACGTTGCAGCCTTTTCCATTTGGATCCAAACTAACACTTTAAAACACCAAAGTCACACAGACTCCTGTGTGCTGTTCTCTAAAATCCCTGTTTTAGTGAATGTAGTCTGGTGTGTGTGCTGTTTGTGGTTAAACCAAAAGGATCTTCCAGGTCTCTCTCTGTAGGGATCCTTTCCATGATGCTGTCACACACTTAGAATAACACTCTGAGCCTGTCAGTGGATCAAACAAGCTCTTTTAGTGGACCTACTGTGATCAGGTGCAGTTGTCCCAAAGGATCACGTTGCAGCCATTGCAGCCCGTTTGGTGTCTGCTGGCTGAGGTGATCTACTGGACCAGTTCCAACACTTTTACTACCTACCAGTCACTCAGACACCAGGATGTGGACACAGAGGACTCTGGTTTTAAAATACTGGAGTTCTCCTTTAACAGACAGCTTGTGAATTTTGTGCCTTTTCACATTATTTGACTCCAAGTCGGTCACATGTCGTCTGCTCCCACGCTGTGGAATCGCCGCTGAGGCTCCAGGCCGGTCTGAGAGGAGACGTTAAGACGAATCAGATGCAGAGGCACAATGTGCCGTTGGGTCACAAGTTACCCCTCAGTCCCCTTAGTCACGTTTCCCAGGAGGTTTGGGGACCTTTGACCTCTAGAAGACGGCCCCAACCTGAAGATAAGATGGGATATTCCTTTATTTGTCCCACGACGGGGACATTTACAGGCAGAATACCTGCTGACCCTCCACAGTGTCCTGAGAGAAGAGAGTGTCCGGACAGAGGGACTGACGTGTTGGTGTTTAACACTCTGTCCTCTAAATCCACCAAAATCACCACAGCTGCTTCCCCCTTTACAAACCTCTGTGGAGGAGCTCAACACCAAATTAGAGCCAAACGGAAACAGAATTAGACTCCATTAAACTTTAATGATCTCTGAGGGGAATTAGATCGTCAAGGCGGATAATTACAGCAGCAAAGATGTGCTGGGTGTGTCGGTTCAGACACGTGGCTTCAGACTTCAGCTTTAGTTCCTCGTCACCTTCGTCGGGTTTAATGGAGAAGAGACGTTTGTCTCGACCCCCCGAGGTGTCGGTTAATCTCTTCCTCGCCGTCCGCTCGCTGCCTCCTCTGCTCTGTGCTGCTGTTCTTCTCACTGCACTTTAGTGTTTAACCCTTCACAGTCTGGGGGAAAACGGTGTGTTTTACTACTTTTCATTTTCCCTTTGTGTTTCCCATTAAAACTGCTTAGCTTGTCTTTCTTTGTGTCTTTCTGTTCAGCACAACCTCACCTATGTGATTCTACAAGTATTTATTTATTTTGACATAATATATGGACACACTGGATGTAAAAGTGCAAAAGAAACACAAAATCCGAGCAGGAACTAGTTGGATCTTTGGAGGAGCGGGGGTCTGCGCGGACACCTCCTCTCGTTCGTCTTCACGCGCAGCATCCTCTTCATCCTCTGAAAGGAGTCTTCCTCAGAATCAGAACGTTCTTCCCCAGATTCAACATCTTCTAACTCGTAGAAGAGCTGTAGTGGGCGACTTCGGCTCTTCATAACTTTAGTCTTAATAGGCCGATTGACAAAATTCAAACACATGTAAAAAATTTGAAGTGTCCGCTTTCCAACAGTCTTTGAACTGAGCACCTGCGTGCTTGTGTCACAGCTTTACGTTTTCAAACGTGCGACATGTGACTTTGACACCGTGTGGCGGTCCTAGACTCTGAAGGGTTAATAGAAAACACAGCAGGGGGCGAATCTTAATGACCGAAGTGATTGAAGGTATTAGAGAGTAACGATTTTCAAACTGATTTTACAGACAAAATATTTGTGTAGTGTCTATTTCCCCCCAGTCTGGTCATCAAGTATGAAGAGCCATACAGTTTGGGTTCATGTGCTTGTGGTGGCAAATGGTTTAGTTACAGGACTTTTACCAGGAGACTATCAATGATTTAGTTTTATTCATTTGTATTCTTAGTTATCTCACAGATTTCAGTCTTCAGTGGCAGTTTGGTTAGGTTTATGCACCAAAACTAGGAAAAGATGACGGCTTGGCAGGTACATTAAACACAATATATAGTCAAATATACGCAAATAGCATCTTACGAAGCTGAGGAAGGTGGGTAAGATTTTGAGGAAAAAGTCTGAATTTCAGAGATTTAAGTCCTAAATTAATGAGAAAATACTTTAAAAGGGTTAGGGTTAGGGAAAATACACTAATTTACTACAAACAAACTAAAGACATATGTATATTAATATGTATTTTCTGGGGGGGGGTCGATATCATCACACCACAGAATCCGCTGACGCTCACTGTGCATTAAATTTTACTGTTTACGATCAGATTTGGCAACAAGGAAATACTTGTGATTTCATTGTTTTCTATCAAATGTGTGACTTTATAATGTCAGAATAGTTTCTTTTGCCTCGGAGTGCTGTGGTTCTGCATTTCTGTTTATTCTCTAAGTTTTCCAGCGTTGCCTCAGTCGTCTGTCGTCGCTCAGTGTTTTCTCTGTTTCCCTCCAGGCTCAGATCGCCTTCCTGCAGGGGGAGAGGCGAGGTCAGGAGAACCTGAAGAAAGACCTGGTGAGGCGGATCAAGATGCTGGAGTACGCCCTCAAACAGGAGAGGTGAGTCCACACACATGCAACGATCAGTCAAAGGCTTATAACCTTTAACCCTAAAACCAAGTGTTCAGTAGATCACCTGATCACAGTAGGTCCACTGAAGGTGCTTGTTTGATCCACTGACAGGCTCAGAGTGTTATTCTAAGTGTGTGACAGCATCATGGAAAGGATCCCTACAGAGAGAGACCTGGAAGATCCTTTTGGTTTAACCACAAACAGCACACACACCAGACTACATTCACTAAAACAGGGATTTTAGAGAACAGAACACAGGAGCTGCTGGTTTAGTGCTGACTGGATCAGTTAGTTTGTTAATCAGTTAATTGTGTGACTATGGTGTTTTAAAGGGTTATATCATCCAACACAATATTTCTGGAACAAAGAATAACACATACAAACTAACCGATGAAGGCAGGGGGACACCAGAAACTCCTGTGTTCTGCACTATAAAATTGCTGTTTTTGCGAGTGGAGTCTGGTGTGTGTGCAGAGAGCGATATAACGGCTAAGAGATAAGAGGATGCAGCTTTAAGGCTTCACTGTTCAGACCCAGAGGACACCGACACTCTTCATACAGACTGTGAATTTACCTGAAAATAACCTTTTCTTTTCTATGATACTCACTCAAATTTTTATCATGTAGACATTTTACACGTCATGCAAAGAGAATATATAGAATTAAATCACCAAAACTCCCCTCAAACAGCCTTTTTAAGAGGTTAGTACAAGAAAAAAGGCCTAAAACTCAAGCTGATCACCCACACACACACACACACACACACACGCACACGCGCACACAGAAAGACACACACACTGAGTCATAAAGTTGCATAACAACGTGCAGATGATTGTGAGCTCCACTTCACGTCGGATCTACAGACCTTGATAACAAACTGAAGCACACACAACGTCTGTTGAAATGTCACAGCAGAGCAGCTGCTTTTAACTGAGTGGGTCAGCCAGAGCAGAGGAGGCGGACAGGAAGTCAGACAGACAAACGGCAAAGAGAATCAGCTCAGTTTTCAAAATAAAAGCCCCCCTGCAGACTGTCAGTGGTGTATTCTAGCAGCACATCAGTATTATTCTCTAATGGGGGGGGCACCAGGCCAGACGTCAGCCGCTCAGAGGGTTTTTAACACCATGACGACCAGAGGTTCATCTGGGATGGAGAAACACTCTGACTGTGACTTTAGCTGCTGTCTGTAGCTGCAGCACAACAAAGCAGGAAGTACATCCAAGAGACACATTTAAAGCAGCAGAAGAAGAAACGAGGCCTGTTTGATCCTGTTAGAGACACATTTAAAGCAGCAGAAGAAGAAACGCTGCCTGTTTGATCCTGTTAGAAACACATTTAAAGCAGCAGAAGAAGAAACGTGGCCTGTTTGATCCCGTTAGAGACACATTTAAAGCAGCAGAAGAAGAAGAAACGCTGCCTGTTGGATCCTGTTAGAGACACATTTAAAGCAGCAGAAGAAGAAGAAACGCGGCCTGTTTGATCCCGTTAGAAACACATTTAAAGCAGCAGAAGAAGAAACGAGGCCTGTTTGATCCCGTTAGAAACACATTTAAAGCAGCAGAAGAAGAAACGCTGCCTGTTTGATCCTGTTAGAGACACATTTAAAGCAGCAGAAGAAGAAACGCGGCCTGTTTGATCCCGTTAGAGACACATTTAAAGCAGCAGAAGAAGAAGAAACGCGGCCTGTTTGATCCCGTTAGAGACACATTTAAAGCAGCAGAAGAAGAAACGCGGCCTGTTTGATCCTGTTAGAGACACATTTAAAGCAGCAGAAGAAGAAACGCGGCCTGTTTGATCCTGTTAGAGACACATTTAAAGCAGCAGAAGAAGAAGAAACGCTGCCTGTTTGATCCCGTTAGAGACACATTTAAAGCAGCAGAAGAAGAAGTTAGAAGCTCCAATATCAGTTTAACGACCAAACCAGCTAAACCTGAGCAGAAACAGAAATCTAAAACCTGAAAGAGTTTTAATGTGAAGGAATCTGACGGCGTTTTAAGTGACTCTGATCATGTGATCTGACTCTGATCACATGACGGCGGTGTGAAACTGATCCGTCCACCTCAGAGAGCAGCTGATCCTCTGAGGGAATTATTACCAATAAATCACATAATCCGGCGACGGATTTCACAGTTTGGTCGCCTGAGTGTTTGATTGGCAGGTCTGGGCGCTGTTTACTGAGGCGTTTGGAAGAGGGGGATTGTGGGAAAACATGAACATATCAATGGTTCAGTGTTAGCTGCTCTTTAAAGGACTATACTGGTGTTTTTTTGTGTTTTTCATTACAAATGACTGGATTATTTTCTCAATCATTTTGTCTTTTTTTTAATATTTCTCTTCAGTGTCCATAAATCAACTTGCAGATTAATTAAGTATTTTAATTATTCACCATCCATGTGTTCTAATGTAATTATAATAAGGATTATTAAGGGCTTCACATGCTGCTGGGAGCTTTTGATTCTCATTAATGTAATAATATCAGTATTATTATTGATCATAGTGACTTTTCATCTTATTGATCTGAATCTAGAAAGTAACTAAAGCTGTCAGACAGAAGTACCAAATGTGTGTGTGTGTGTGTGTGTGTGTGTGTGTGTGTGTGTGTGTGTGTGTGTGTGTGTGTGTGTGTGTGTGTGTGTGTGTGTGTGTGTGTGTGTGTGTGTGTGTGTGTGTGTGTGTTTCACCCTCAGGGCAAAATACCATAAGCTGAAATATGGAGCCGAGCTGAACCAGGGAGAGATCAAACCTCCAAGTTACGACTCCGGTAAGACGAGCTTCTCTCTTTATTCACAGTTTCATATTTTTGTATTATGTCGGGGGTTTTCTCGCTCCTCCTGCGGCCCCTCCCCTTTTTGTCTGAAGCCCCTCCCACCGGACGACCACGGGCGTTTACGCTCCCTCCCCTCGTGTGATCCCTCCCTGTGGATGGATCCTGGACACATGGGGATCCCCAGGAGGAGCTGGAGGGTGCAGCTGGGCAGGAGGACGTCTGCACCACCTCACCTAGGAGTTAATGAGCAGACACATGTTGACTCTTTGTTTCTCTCCCTCCTCCCTCCCTCCTCCCTCCCTCCCTCCCTCCCTCTCTCCCCCTCAGATGAGGGGAATGACAGCGAGGCTCCCAGTCCTCCCAACAGCAGCCATCAGCTCAGCTGGAAACAAGGACGCCAGCTGCTCCGACAGTGAGTTTACACACACACACACACACACACACACAGTCCACTGTCCCATGACACTGTGAGAGCGTCTAAATTAGTGTGTGTGTGTGTGTGTGTGTGTGTGTGTGTGTGTGTGTGTGTGTGTGTGTGTGTGTGTGTGTGTGTGTGTGTGTGTGTGTGTGTGTGTGTGTGTGTGTGTGTGTGTGTGTGTGTGTGTGTGTGTGTGTGTGTGTGTGTGTGTCAGAACAAACAGCAGAAAGCACAAAGTCGATCTCCTTAATGGAGATTAACACTTTTAATGGGAATCAAACAGTCTAATCCACTGTGAGCAGTCTGAGCCGCAGAGGTGGAAGAAGTGTTAACATCCTTTATTTAAAGGACCAGTCTGTAGGATCTCACTTCGTCCAGGCCTGTAGGAGGATTCACGCTCCTTTTGCTGATGATTCTGACGCCGGTCTTCCTCTTCTGTCATCGTCTTCCAAACAGTGAATTCACGCCACCAAATTCAAGCTGCAGCGTCAGCGTGAAAGTGTGAAAGGCCCTGTTTGTCTGTTCTGGGCCACCGTAGAGACATTTCAGAGCCTAAACATCACATCACTGCTGAAAACATCGTTATGAAAAATCAAATTCTGTTTCTGCCAATAGATGCACCTGAATCCTACAGACTGCACCTTTAAGTTAACGTAGCTGGAGCGCTCAGCTTTCATTAGATAAAAGGATGTCATTAAAGGGCGGAGCCAACAGATCACCTCCAGACAGACACAACACACCTTAGATCTTCTACCGCTTTAGTCTCAGACTAGTCTCAGTCTTAGGTTAGACCGGTCCAATTAAATGAATGTTAAGGAAAAAGTTAGCCACGGCTCCGCCTGGCTACACCTGGCTACACCTGGCTACACCTGGCTACACCTGGCTACACCTGGCTACACCTGGCTACACCTGGCTACACCTGGCCAGTCTCAGCCAGCCGTTAGTCACTGCTCTCTTCTTCTTCTTCTTCTTCTTCTTCTTCTTTACCGGTGCTGCTGCAGAGAAGCTTCTCCTTCGCTCCTGACCCGTGTTTCAAATCATTTAACTACACAGCCGAGGAACCAGTGATAGAAAATGTCTCTTATTTCACCCATAATGCATTGCACGACGGTCTTACGTCAGTCACTCACGAGCCCCTTTTCCACCAACATCTGCAGGAACTGTTCTTACCAGGAATGTATTCCCCTGGTAAAAGACTTCCTGGTCCTCTGTGTGTTTGTGTCTCAGGAACATTTATTCCGATCAGGCTGATGACGTGTGGGGCAGCGACTGTTGAGCTCCTTCAGCTTCTTCTGATCTTCCAGAAGTTTCTTCAACTGTCCCTGAATCTGTTTCGGCCTGCGTCTCCTACATTTATTCCTCCACAGACTCGGTCGTCCTGCTGAACTTCTTCCTCTGCAAACACGCTGAAATGATCATTTTTTCTATTAATGGCTGAAGAGTTTGGTCTGTGAAACGTGTAGAAAAGAAAAATGCACAATCACAATTTCCCCCAAACGTTTGAGAGCAGTTTGACCCAAAATCTGCAGGACTTTTAAATGTCATATTCATTTTGTTCCTCCACAGTAGATATTGTTCTGAGTTGTGTCTATCGGCCATCTCTCTACCACTCTGCTCCTGGTGTCCCACCTCGACCGCCCTGGGAACAGCCAGGGATCCGGCTAACGCCTGGAGAACCATTGATCACACCCGCAGGCTCCGAGATGACCGAAGGAAGATGGGCTGTACTTTTCAAACTCTTTGACCACTCGTAGCTCTTTGACCAGAGCCTGGACCTCGGCGTCCGTCTGCTTCTCTTCTCTTTTCCAAACGATCAAAACACAAACAAAGTGAAGCTTGTAGAAGTGAAATAAACCAGTCTGCAGGTGTGTTCGACCAATCAGCGTCCTGCAGCACGCAGCCCCGCCCCTCAAGGATTCTGGGTAATCTACTAACCCCCTACTAGGAACTTTTTCAGGGAGAGTTTGGGGCTGAGGGTTATTTTGGTGGTAAATGAGTAAAGAGGGGCTGTAGAGGAGTTTCATGCAGCAGGTAAGTTTAAACGTTTTAACTGGCCGCCGTAGTCGACACCATCATACGGACAGAAGAGGTCATGTGACCGTACGGGAGCCCGGAGGTGCCAAAGTCAATAAAGCAGCTGCTTTTCTGGAGAGTCGACGCATCAGAAGAGGAAAATCTGATGTTGTGTCCTGATGAGCTGATCATCTGAGCTCAGGGAGACTTCATCTTAATCTGCCCTAATCCAGCGTCGCTCTCGTGCCCCTGTGAGGACCCTCCGCCGGCCGCACGGGTCCTTTAATGACTGTGTTTTCTGTGTGGTGACAGTGAATGGAGGCTTGTGTGGAGGCCTCCTGCGATCGGAGAGGCTGGTACAGAGGGAGGGAGGGAGGGAGGGAGGGAGGGAGGCCGACCTTCCTCCCTCTCTCTCTCGCTCTGTTTCTCTCTGTGAACAAACACACTGGAGTTATTCAGAATAACCCTCCGTCCACTGAGGAGAAACCCTCTGCGCTCAGGTCAGCACGGTCCTGTTTTTCCGGCGTCCAGGGGCGAAGGTACAGTACTGAGGTTAGTCTGGACTTCTCTTGACTACAGAGGCTTCTACTGGGGCCTCTGATCTGATTGGATATTGTAAAATTAAAGGGTATTCTGCTCAAAATGAGCCAGAAAAGTCTTGAATCTGTCTGGTAGGCCTCAGCGCACATTCTAACATTTCTAACAGAAAGATGTAAACACATCCGAGTGCAGGAAATGTTCCAGGTTATAAATAATCAAGCGCTCACTCTTGCAAATGTTTAGTATTTTCTCCGTTTCCTTTCCCTCGGTGCGTCTTTGCCCCGGACCCACAGTGCAGCTGAATCTCCTAAACTCGGTGGCATTGCCCTTTAAGGACGCTGCCGCGCTGGTATAATCGGGGTGTTGTGTAGCTCGGTGGGTACAGCAAGGCACCGACGCTGCAGGAGGAAACAAGTCGCCTCCTCACGGCCCGATGGGACGTCTGCCTCTTATTTTATCACGTTGTTTAGTTCTTAAACCGTCCTTATGGTCTGAAATAGTCCTTTTGTTCCTCAGCAGAGAGGATTAACCTCTGACTTTATGATGTAGAGCAGGTTTTAGAGCTCAGCTGGATTCATCCTTTCCTGGTAGAAGAAGAAACGGACCGGCTGTCAAACCCCAGAAAGGTGTAAAGGATGAACCTCGTTCCTCTGAGGATGAACCTCAATATTTAATGTTAAACCAGAGTATAGCATGTGCCTGTAAACATCGACTCCTGTGCCCCCTCTTACCTACCTCCTATCTCCTGCCTCCTCTCTCCTGCCTCCTGTCTCCTGCCTCCTCTCTCCTGCCTCCTGTCTCCTGCCTCCTGTCTCCTGCCTCCTATCTCTTGCCTCCTGTCTCCTGCCTCCTATCTCCTGCCTCCTATCTCCTGCCTCCTATCTCCTGCCTCCTATCTCCTGCCTCCTGTCTCCTGCCTCCTGTCTCCTGCCTCCTGTCTCCTGCCTCCTCTCTCCTGCCTCCTCACTCCTGCCTCCTATCTCTTGCCTCCTGCCTCCTATCTCCTATCTCCTGCCTCCTATCTCCTGCCTCCTGTCTCCTGCCTCCTGTCTCCTGCCTCCTCTCTCAGATACCTGCAGGAGGTTGGGTACACAGACACCATCCTGGATGTGAAGTCTCAGAGGGTGCGAGCGCTGCTCGGTCTGACCGGAGACTCGGGAGAAAAACCCTCGGAGAAGAAAGCCGAGCCGATGGTGAACGGCACCGAACCGTCCTCGCTGAAGGACAGCGGCATGGTCAGGTACGAGATGACCGGATTATTACTATTACAGGCGGCCATGTTGGAGGAGAAATGACCCTACGGTGTGTTCGCTCTTTCCCTCCAGTAAACCCGACATGTCCGACTCCGCCACCGTGTTGGAGGCCTTTAAGTTCATCGAGAGCGCCGCAGCAGAATTCAGCGACGAGGACGAGGAGGACGACAGCGAAGGAAGAGACAAGACCATCTTAGACCTGGCTACCGTAAGACGTTAACACACTCCACGTGATGCTGAGAATGAATAACAGGAGAAAGACGGTGACCAATCCTGTTGAGATTCCAACTTTACTGTTCACATGGATGCTAAATAAACTGATCTGATAAGATGTGCGTTCGCTTTTTTGGCAAGCGCAAAGTGAATCTGCTCACAGTGAAGCATTTAATCTGCTGGAAATATAACAGAAGAAGAAGAAGAAGAAAAGGTCATCATTACCCCTACGTGGGGCAAAACTGCAAAGAAGGAATAAATTTACCATCAACCAGACAGAAACCTTCTGAATCAGTAGTTCCATGTGTTTTGTTAAACCCTCTCACCACAAATGAAAATGACTTCCCATCAGGCGCATCAAACCATTACCTTCTGATTGAGGCAAATTAGGAAGTGTCGGTGTCCTCTGATTGGTCGGTATCAGTCTGTAAAGAAGCGTCCTCTGATTGGTCGGTATCAGTCTGTATAAAGAAGCGTCCTCTGATTGGTCGGTATCAGTCTATAAAGAAGCGTCCTCTGATTGGTCGGTATCAGTCTATAAAGAAGCGTCCTCTGATTGGTCGGTATCAGTCTGTAAAGAAGCGTCCTCTGATTGGTCGGTATCAGTCTGTAAAGAAGCGTCCTCTGATTGGTCGGTATCAGTCTGTATAAAGAAGCGTCCTCTGATTGGTCGGTATCAGTCTGTAAAGAAGCGTCCTCTGATTGGTCGGTATCAGTCTGTATAAAGAAGCGTCCTCTGATTGGTCGGTATCAGTCTGTATAAAGAAGCGTCCTCTGATTGGTCGGTATCAGTCTGTATAAAGAAGCGTCCTCTGATTGGTCGGTATCAGTCTGTAAAGAAGCGTCCTCTGATTGGTCGGTATCAGTCTGTATAAAGAAGCGTCCTCTGATTGGTCGGTATCAGTCTGTAAAGAAGCGTCCTCTGATTGGATGGAAGTCAACGAGGAAATGAGGAGACTTCTCTCCTGATTTATCAGCTCAGTGAACAGTTTCTGCTCTCAGTCTCTAGTTTACTGTCTTCTTCAGATCATGTAGTCAGTGATGGTCCATTTAGAGGAGGATGCACCCTTTTGTTCCAAAAAAACAAGATGGCGAAGCAAAACTCGAGGCTTCAAAGCGGAGGTCCACTTCTTACATCAGACTGTGGAGCTGTCGTGAGGCATCTTGATTGTGACTGACTGTCGGTGGAACATTAGGGTCCATGTTAACGCAGCTAATGATGAGTGAGAACGAACCACAGCTCCTGAAATGTAAAACAGATTAGATGAGAACAGAAACGCGTGCGGCTGTAAAGGTAAAGGTTCATATTGGTTTTATGGCTCCATCATTCCACATAATGAAGATGTTCATTTTCGTGACTTTTCAACAGATGGTGAGGAAGAAACAGTCGTCCACGCCTTCCTCCACGACCTCTGACCTCAGCGACGACCCCGACACGGAGGAGGCTCTGAAGGGGTTCGATTTCTTGGCGAGTCCCGACGAGCTGGATGGATCGCCCGAGTCCAGGAGCGGGGAGGACAGCGGAGAGTGGGGTGAGACGAGGGGGACGCTTTCACATGACGGGGGGGTTTCAGTCTTATGATGATCGGTTCATCCTCTGTGGTCAACGCTACGCTGATCAGTTTGAAACCTGTGTCGCCGTCGCTCTGGAAGTGAATCACCTTTTCTGTGACGTCACCTGCCTGCACAGGTGTCTGGGATTAGCATAAGATGTTTTACACCTGCAGACATCATGTAATCACATCCAGTGGTTAACAACTGTCTCAGACCAGCTGTCATAAAGGAGAAAACACAAATATTTTAGAAATCTGTCAACAACTTGTTTCAAATTAAACATTGTATTATTATTTATTAGTCAAATAACAAAGTGGAACAACTAAATAGTCCTTATTCACATGTTTGAACCAGAGATCTTAATATCTAGTTTGACCTCCCTGATTGTTTTCATGGACTTTTCCACCGTCTCTTTTGTTATTGAGCTCCAAATAGTTCCCAGCTGTTCCCTCAGACTTGCTTTGGATTAAATTAGTGTGTGATCTATTTTTTAATCCAATAAATCCCAGATCTGTTCGATAGGATTCAAGTCTGGACTCTGACTTGTCCAGTCCATCAGTTCCTCTACTCCAGATTCCTTTTACATCATTTCAGATCCATCATTGTGATTAAAGAGCTGCACATACTGGAGGGTTAACCATCACAGGAACTAAAGAAATAATCTGGTGATCAGTAATACTGTTAATTTAGGGCAGGGGAGGGAAACACCTTCCACTGGGTGGAGGTCTGATACATGTGTTAAGCCCTGTACATCTGATGCTCCTTTATCCAGACTGGGTAAAAACATGAAGAAAGCCACCAGCAGATATCAGAAATGTGTATAACTCTTAAACTCTCTACATTTCTATATGTATAAATCACAACACCAGCATCTCATTGTAAACTAAAATGGCAGCACAAGGCCGCTGCTGCACTGAAACACTACTAAACAAACGTCCCTGCTGGCGACCCGGCTGCCCCCGCAGTTTACACAAAATCCCCCGTTTTCTACCGTTACCTAGCAACACATTCAGTGTCGCTGGGCCAATGACAAAACAGCATCCCCACGCAGTCTGTGACTCAGCCCTTCACGGTCCAGATAGTTGTAAAGGAGTGCTGACTCAGTGCGGCGAACAGAGGAGCAGAGGAGGAATTTAGCTTTTTTCTTTCCTTCCTGGTTGTTTCCAGTCACCGGCGGGGATAAAACGGCTGAACCGTTAAGCGCCGTCTCCGTGTTATGAAACAGGTTTGTCGTTTCTGACTCTGAAGGCTTTTCTCGGCGAACCCACACCACCCACACGACCCAACGCAGCTCTCGCCCCGAGCTACCGGGGAGGATGACGACTTCCTTTCCTTCATCTCAGCTGCAGACTCCCCCTCAGCGATCTGCTCACGGGCCCTTTGACCTGCTGCAGGCTGCTTGGTTTTTATCACGGCTTATTTTCATACCACTATGGCAGCAAAGAGTGTTTAAACTCTTGGTCCTCCACTAGGAGCATCTGATCAGTCCTCATCAGATCAGGGGACAGTTACATAAACTCAGTTTCAGACTAGTCTTGGTCTTAAATCATCAGGTTAGACCAGACTAATTAAGTCTTCTGCATGAACATTCAGACTGACTTAATCTGAGATAAGAACGTTACCTCCCCCTGTGGCTCAGTATGCTGTTTATGGGCCTCAAGTTTCACTTTATGGACGTTGACATCTTGGTGTTTTGGAGCCAGAAGTGACGTTCATTCCACAAAGACCTCCTCTGATTGGTCAGTGAGCAGGTAGCCCCGCCCCAAAGCCCCGCCCCCCCTCTTCCTCCTACTCATCAGGAAACTGTTCACTGAGCTGATAAATCAGGAGAGAAGTCTCCTCATTTCTTCATTGACTTCCATCCAATCAGACTCCTGTTTGGAGCCAGTGGAGTCGCCCCCTGCTGGACACTAGAGAGGAAGCAGCTTTAAGGCTTCACTGTTCAGACCCAGAGGACACCGACACTCTTTACAGACTGATACCGACCAATCAGAGGACGCTTCTTTATAGACTGATACCGACCAATCAGAGGACGCTTCTTTATAGACTGATACCGACCAATCAGAGGACGCTTCTTTATAGACTGATACCGACCAATCAGAGGACGCTTCTTTATAGACTGATACCGACCAATCAGAGGACGCTTCTTTATACAGACTGATACCGACCAATCAGAGGACGCTTCTTTACAGACTGATACCGACCAATCAGAGGACTCTTCTTTACAGACTGATACCGACCAATCAGAGGACGCTTCTTTACAGACTGATACCGACCAATCAGAGGACGCTTCTTTACAGACTGATACCGACCAATCAGAGGACGCTTCTTTACAGACTGATACCGACCAATCAGAGGACTCTTCTTTACAGACTGATACCGACCAATCAGAGGACGCTTCTTTACAGACTGATACCGACCAATCAGAGGACGCTTCTTTATACAGACTGATACCGACCAATCAGAGGACGCTTCTTTATACAGACTGATACCGACCAATCAGAGGACGCTTCTTTATACAGACTGATACCGACCAATCAGAGGACGCTTCTTTATAGACTGATACCGACCAATCAGAGGATGCTTCTTTATACAGACTGATACCGACCAATCAGAGGACGCTTCTTTATACAGACTGATACCGACCAATCAGAGGACGCTTCTTTATAGACTGATACCGACCAATCAGAGGACGCTTCTTTACAGACTGATACCGACCAATCAGAGGACGCTTCTTTATAGACTGATACCGACCAATCAGAGGATGCTTCTTTATACAGACTGATACCGACCAATCAGAGGACGCTTCTTTATACAGACTGATACCGACCAATCAGAGGATGCTTCTTTATACAGACTGATACCGACCAATCAGAGGACGCTTCTTTATACAGACTGATACCGACCAATCAGAGGACGCTTCTTTATACAGACTGATACCGACCAATCAGAGGATGCTTCTTTATAGACTGATACCGACCAATCAGAGGACGCTTCTTTACAGACTGATACCGACCAATCAGAGGACGCTTCTTTATAGACTGATACCGACCAATCAGAGGACGCTTCTTTATACAGACTGATACCGACCAATCAGAGGACGCTTCTTTACACAGACTGATACCGACCAATCAGAGGACGCTTCTTTACACAGACTGATACCGACCAATCAGAGGACGCTTCTTTATAGACTGATACCGACCAATCAGAGGACGCTTCTTTACAGACTGATACCGACCAATCAGAGGACGCTTCTTTATAGACTGATACCGACCAATCAGAGGACGCTTCTTTATAGACTGATACCGACCAATCAGAGGACGCTTCTTTACACAGACTGATACCGACCAATCAGAGGACGCTTCTTTACAGACTGATACCGACCAATCAGAGGACGCTTCTTTACGCAGACTGATACCGACCAATCAGAGGACGCTTCTTTACGCAGACTGATACCGACCAATCAGAGGACGCTTCTTTACAGACTGATACCGACCAATCAGAGGACGCTTCTTTACAGACTGATACCGACCAATCAGAGGACGCTTCTTTACACAGACTGATACCGACCAATCAGAGGACGCTTCTTTACAGACTGATACCGACCAATCAGAGGACGCTTCTTTATACAGACTGATACCGACCAATCAGAGGACGCTTCTTTACGCAGACTGATACCGACCAATCAGAGGACGCTTCTTTACGCAGACTGATACCGACCAATCAGAGGACGCTTCTTTACGCAGACTGATACCGACCAATCAGAGGACGCTTCTTTACGCAGACTGATACCGACCAATCAGAGGACGCTTCTTTATACAGACTGATACCGACCAATCAGAGGACGCTTCTTTACGCAGACTGATACCGACCAATCAGAGGACGCTTCTTTATACAGACTGATACCGACCAATCAGAGGACGCTTCTTTATACAGACTGATACCGACCAATCAGAGGACGCTTCTTTATAGACTGATACCGACCAATCAGAGGACGCTTCTTTACAGACTGATACCGACCAATCAGAGGACGCTTCTTTATAGACTGATACCGACCAATCAGAGGACGCTTCTTTATACAGACTGATACCGACCAATCAGAGGACGCTTCTTTATACAGACTGATACCGACCAATCAGAGGACGCTTCTTTACAGACTGATACCGACCAATCAGAGGACGCTTCTTTATACAGACTGATACCGACCAATCAGAGGACGCTATCTACAGACAGATAAAATAGAATAAAACAGTTAATTTTCTGTAGAATCACCTGTCCAGGGCTAATAACACTAACAAAAGATATTTAAATGATTTCTGCAGTTAATTCAGTATTATTCAGTCTGGATTAATGATTTCATTCTGTTTGTTTTGTTTTTTAACAGTATTTTTTAAAGATCCAGTCCTCTAAACTAATAGAACTGAAACAGCAGCCTGATATTTATTGGCTGAGGAGCTTTCAATAACATGGTGCATCTTTGTTGTGGTTGTACTTCTTAAATGTCAGTAAACGGGTTGACTAACCCTTTAAAAAAGTTCCCCCCATAAGAGCTGAGGTCACTCGTGCCTCACTGTTAAAGCGTTTTGTGGTTCCTGCATTAGCGTTTCACTTCCAGAAGTGCAGAGGGAACCACGGCCGTTATTAGTCACGTGTCTCATCCTGTTTTCTGTTTGTTCAGCCTGGTGAACTTGGTGTCTCTCACTACTGTGTCTCACGTTTGTTTGTCTGACATCAGGAGACACTGTTCTGTCGACGCTCCTCTTGTTTCTCTCTGTTGTGGATGTTTGGTCGGTAGAGTCGCAGAGTATTCATGACGAACTCATTGACGGTGTCTCACTTCGATCATCACGTGGTTTTTCTCATGGATGATGCACTTTGTGCTTGTTTTTGTAGGTTTTGACCTCAGTGTAGCTGCACAGGGATCCAGATTAAAGATTTCTCTCTCAAAGTGAAAATGAATGTGAGCCAATAAGTTTTTGTGGCAGACTGGCTGTAGTTAGCCTAGCTTAGCATAAAGACTGGACGCAAGAGGAAACAGTCAGCTTGATCCAAAGTCCAGAAATGTCCAACTGCATAAAAACAGACTAAAACCTAACTTAAAGTCAGACTTGCTGCTCATACGTACCTGCTGCATAAAGCTTCCCTGTGAGGGGCTAATGTAAGACTGACTCAGCGTTATGGCTGAAATAATGATGATAATAATAAGAATAACTTTATTTCTACAGCACCTTTCATACAGGGGTTGTAGCTCAAAGTGAAAAAAAACACGAGGATAAATAAAACTCCTCCCCCCTCTCCTCTCTCCCGCCAAACAAAGCATGAAAATGCCCCCAAATAAATCTTAAAAAATAGAATAAACTGCCATGCAGGGAGCTTCCCTCAGCGCTGGCTGCTAATAACACCCGATGCATCTGTGTTGTCTCATAATTACACGTTCGATTCTGATAATTACGGCGTTCCACAGCCTCTCATCTACGGCTGCAAGTCTAGCAGCAGAAGCAATGAAATCATTCTTAAACCAATGGAATGGTTTTTTCAGTCAGTATTTGGTGTCAAATTGGTGATTTCTTTAGTACAAAGCTGTATAATAAGCAGGATAACGGTCAGCGAGCGGCCGCCATGACTTTAAAAAAGAACCCCGACATGATGATGCAGGACTTGAATCATCCGAACGTCTCGCTGCACATCATCAGTCCCGAGGGAACGGTCATGTGACGGGGGTTTCCAGGCGTGCTGTGGATACGTGGATGGAGATTAATGCTAAATCAGGCTTAAATCAGGCTTAAGATGGGCTTAATTAGGCCAGCATAACCTGCCAATTTAAGATTAGTCTTAAATAGAAGTTTGCGCCTCACCGTGGACAGAGCCAGGCTAGCACTTTCCCCCTGCACCCAGTCTTTATGCTAAGCTAGGCTAACAACATCCAGCTCTGTGTTTAACATGCAGACATGAGATGAAGTATTGATTTGAAGCAGCGCTCCCCTCGTCTACACTTCCTATTTTTGTGCTTTCCCTTCCAAACCAGCAGTTTCCTGTCTCTCTGCAACATTAAGCGATCAGAAGTGACAGAATTTAAGGTCAGAAACTTCAACAGAATCAGAACCAGGTTGTTAAAACATGGCCTCCCTCTGAATGTCCCTCCTCCTCCTCATCCCGTCTGCCTCAGGAGTTTGTCAGAGTAAAGCTGTTATGTACTGTAGTGCATCCAGACTCTTACAACAGGTTTCTACCCCTCCTCCTCCTCCTCCTGCTCCTCCTCCTCCTCCTCCTCCTCCTCCTCCTGCTGGCCTGTAGAGAAGGAAGAGCAGTCTCCTCTGGGTGAGCTGGCCTGGGACGTGGACCAGGGACTGATAGCCCAGCTCAAGGAGCAGTACAGGAAGGAACGCAAGGGCAAGAAGGGGGTAAAGAGTAAGTCCTGGACCAGGCCTGTGGTTCCTCCTCCTCCCGTCACTCCGTCTCTTCTCTGTTCCTCTGACTCTCTCACTTTGTTTTTCTGTTTTCTCCCTTTCCTCCCAGTCTGTGAGGGCTTAACTGTGCTCCTGACGAGAACATGTAGTCACACGTAGTCACATCGTTGCTCCTTAAAAATACTCTAAAGTGAGTCAGATTATTCAGTTATCATCTGATCTGTTGTTAACCGACAGACGCGCCACTCTGTTGGTGATTTTAGCATCGTAACGAAGTGATTAGGATCAATTAAATAAGTATTTAAAGTTTCTTTGTTTGGTTTTATGAAACCAGGAGCAGTTCAAACCCTCCAGCAACCTGCTAAATGATGTTCCATCTAAAAGCTCACTAGCTTACTAACCTGATGAAAGCTTTGTTAACGTAACGTCTCTCTATGAAACCAACATTTTACTCAAATATTTCATCTTTCCGTCAATAAATAGTTAATATTTTATTGTTTCTATGAGTTGAATAGATGTGGATTCCTCTCTCCTCACACAGTCACAACACAAACTATTTACCAACTTTACATCCTTTAAGATCTTAAAACTTTAGGTTACTTACGCGACCCCAGCTCTGTGAGTGTTGCACTATGGGTATGGGTGTGGCCCGTGACGTGCATGTCAAAAGAGGCCACAGCCCTCCCTTATATAAAGGGCTGACACGCCGTCGTTCACAGAAGCCAAAGACCTGAACGGATACGAGCACCTGGAGCTCAGCGACCAGCTAGAAGCACGTCAGGTGTTCTGTGACCCTCCAGCAGCTGGAGAAGTAATACCTGATCCTGCTAGTCCTTAGCGGTTAGCGCTAACACTAGCTACACGGAGAAACATCAGTGTTTCCCCACAAAAGCAAAAGGAAAAGTAGCTGAGGAGCAGCAACACTGAGTGGCACGTGAACTTAACAGCACCAGTGTGCAACTCTAGCTAACGTTAGCTTAGTAACGTCCACCACTGCACAGAGTTCAGCACAAAATCCATGTAAGAACAAGGTTTTATGTCCTGAAGAACATCTGGCCAAACAGGAAACTGAGCGACGTCAGGAGAAAACTGGAGTCTGATTCCTGCAGGGACCTTCGTTATGGCTGCTCGCTAACGTTATGGCTACTGAAATACTATCTGAGGGGATGTGTTAGTTGGCTAGTTCGCCAAATGAATCAGCTAATGTCATCCGTGATGCTAACGTATGTATGATAACTAATGTGGTTGATTTTAGCCACATGTGTGACAGCATCATGGAAAGGATCCCTGCAGAGAGAGACCTGGAAGATCCTTTTGGTTTAACCACAAACAGCACACACACCAGACTACATTCACTAAAACAGGGATTTTAGAGAACAGGACACAGGAGCTGCTGCTCTGCTGCTGCCTCCATCAGTCAGTGATTCAACTGATGGAGGCAGCAGCAGAATCAGATTCAACACAATATTTGTGTGACAAACAATAACGCAAACTAACTGATGGAGGCAGCAGCAGAGCAGCAGCTCCTGTGTCCCGTTCTCTAAAATCCCTGTTTTAGTGAATGGAGTCTGGTGTGTGTGCTGTTAGTTTGTGTTATTGTGTGACTTTGGTGTTTTAAAGGGTTAAAAGAATAGTAAATTAACACTGAGTTATCCTTTAATCATCTGTAACACACCTGCTGAGCTAAAAGTCAGTCAACCCTGTCCCTCTGCTCTCCTCAGTGTTTCCCTTCCTGTCTGTTTCAGTGTTTCAGTCAGTGTGGATGTTGCATCTCGTCCGTCTCTCTGTGACTTTTCTTTTCTTTTGTCTCCAATGAGAGAAGCTCTGTCCTCGGTTACATTTGGCTCCTCTGTTTTATTATCTTCACTTTACCATCTTTATATTTTCTGCCCCTGTGGATTTCCTGAATCTCTGCAGTGGAGAAAACTTTTCTCTTCTTACCCGATAATCACATTTATGTTGCCGATATCAAATCAAAGTCTGGTCCTTTAGTCTGATCTATTATCGAACCTTTAGTGTGAGTTTAAATCCATTCACCAGCACTGCAGAGACCAGTCACTCTTCTTCACGTGTGGAAACAGATTCTACTCCTGACAGAATGATGATAATGATAATATCCATTAAAAACACCGGTTCATCCCTAATATCCCTGCTTGCTGAGTTCCCAAACAGCAGGTGGCTCATTTCATCTGTTTCTTCTCTTCTCATGCACAGATTCTTCTTATTTCTGTGTCCACTGTCACTTTGATTCTCAGGTTTTTATGTGTTGCTGCTCCTTCATCCATCTGCTGCTTTATTTCTATCCATGCTGATTTAATTCTCTTTTTTTTCCTCTCAATATGAACTCTTGACACTCCTTATGCCTTCACACCGCTAATTTTTCATTTCACTCTCCCAAACTTCTGTTCCCTCCTCTGATTTTTGTTTCCATATCCTCCTCCTCCTCCTCCTCCAGGACCAAACCGGTCTAAGCTCCAGGACATGCTGGCTAACCTGCGGGATGCAGAGGATCTTCCCTCCATGCAGCCGCCCGTCACGCCCCCCTCCCGTCCCAGCGTGCCCAGACTCAGTGAGCACGAAGTGGGGCGACCTGACGACGGTAACCTGCCCCACCTCACCTTCGTCCTTTAATCAACTGCACAATATGTCTCTTATTTTTCACTTAACGGAGAACTTTGGTGTTTTTTAGACCTGGACCCTATTTGTAAATATTTTGATGTTTATATGTAGATAAAAAAATAATCAGCCAGCAGCCACCAAACGGGCTGAGAGAGACCTGGAAGATCCTTTTGGTTTAACCACAAACAGCACACACACCAGACTACATTCACTAAAACAGGGATTTTAGCTTACTGCTGCCTCCATCAGTTGAATCACTGATGGAGGCAGCAGCAGAGCAGCAGCTCCTGTGTCCTGTTCTCTAAAATCCCTGTTTTAGTGAATGTAGTCTGGTGTGTGTGCTGTTTGTGGTTAAACCAAAAGGATCTTCCTTCAAACTCCTTCTCCTTTAAACTCGGATCGCAGCTGAGCTGCCTGTTTCGTCTCTGCAGAGGCGATGACGTTCCTCCCATCATCTGGGAAATCGTTCATTCTGGGAAGAGTGGATGAGGCAGTTTCAAACGAGCTCGGACTGGGAGAACTGGCGGGACTGACGGTCGCCAACGAGGCCGATACCCTGGCGTACGATGTGAGTGAAACAAACCTTCAGTAATCTTCAGGAGCCAAAGAGGGGCGGATAAGAGACCGACGGGGGGGCTGGTAAAAACTAGAGAAGAACTTCAGAAACCAGCATCCATTGGTAAAAGAAACTAGTTAGTCAGTGTGTCAGTGTGTAGTGGAGGTCTATAGTGTGTGTGTGTGTTAGTTAGTCAGTGTGTCAGTGTGTAGTGGAGGTCTATAGTGTGTGTGTGTTAGTTAGTCAGTGTGTCAGTGTGTAGTGGAGGTCTATAGTGTGTGTGTGTTAGTTAGTCAGTGTGTCAGTGTGTAGTGGAGGTCTATAGTGTGTGTGTGTTAGTTAGTCAGTGTGTCAGTGTGTAGTGGAGGTCTATAGTGTGTGTGTGTTAGTTAGTCAGTGTGTCAGTGTGTAGTGGAGGTCTATAGTGTGTGTGTGTTAGTTAGTCAGTGTGTTAGTGTGTAGTGGAGGTCTATAGTGTGTGTGTGTGCTAGTTAGTCAGTGTGTTAGTGTGTAGTGGAGGTCTATAGTGTGTGTGTGTGCTAGTTAGTCAGTGTGTCAGTGTGTAGTGGAGGTCTATAGTGTGTGTGTGCTAGTTAGTCAGTGTGTCAGTGTGTAGTGGAGGTCTATAGTGTGTGTGTGCTAGTTAGTTTAGTCCCAGTCTGAAGTCTTTTCTCACTCATTCTGCTTCACTGACTTCTGGAACCTTCTAGCTGAGGTTGGACACATTTTAGGGACATGAAGCGTCTGAAATCATATTAAAGTCATTTATTGTTTATTTGTTACCAAAGTATTTCTCAGTAACTCAGCTAAGAGGGAGAAAATATGAACATGTGTTGGGTCTCATGTTGGTTTCAGTGCTGCTCCTAATAATAACCGTCAGTAGTTTCAGTCTGGAGCCCCGAGCACCGCTACCAGGATCAGATCTGGTCAGAAAACTAACCGAGAGCCGTCCCTCCCTCCGTCAGATCACCAATAACAAAGACGCTCTGAGGAAGACCTGGAACCCAAAGTTCACCCTGCGGAGCCACTTCGACTCGGTGCGGAGTCTGGCCTTCCACCCGGTGGAGCCCGTCCTGGTCACGGCCTCCGAGGACCACACCCTCAAACTGTGGAACCTCCAGAAGACGGCGCCCGCCAAGAAGTGAGACTCTAAAATGTCCCTTTGTTGTTCTTCCAAATCCTGTCAATTCCTGGTGTCACTGAACTGCACAGACTCCTGTTTTAATCTGCCGCTGACAGAAACTCTCTTCTCGGTTTTAATCCTCCAGATGTGCCGCTCTGGACGTGGAGCCCATCTACACATTCAGAGCTCACAGGTGACGTCCTGCTGCACCCTGTTTGGATTTGATCCTACAGGCACATTCATGTGATGCTCCTTCTTCCTGCCCGCTCTTTCTTCTGAGTAGGAAACGTTCTCTGATATCTTACTGGTAGAGAAACAGTTGACAGGCCACAGGTTGAACATTTCATCATGTTTCAGGTGCGTGTTTGGGTTTTAGTCAGAGGAAAGGTTCAATAACGTTTGAGACAAAATGTAAAAATGATTCTAATTCTTGCTGACTGTCAGTGAAAGCCTTCAGCGGCATATTAGAGTCATTGGAGGTACAAAATAATAATATTATAGAGCCGGAGGAGGGCGAGTGAGATTTCTGAGATTAAGGAAAAACTGGAATATTCACTGAGATTAAAGTGATGTATTCAGGAAATATTTAGGAAAAGAAGAAGTCTGAAGTCTTTTCTCACTCATTCTGCTTCACTGACTTCTGGAACCTTGTAGCTGAGGTTGGACACATTTTAGGGACATGAAGAAGAAGAAGGAAAGACGAAGAAACGACGTCACCAGAAGAAGAAGCAGCAGCGTTTAGAGAGCAGAGGGTTAAAAGAGCTCTCGGTGTGGAACCTCCCGAGGACCTCGTCCGTCTGCTCCTCCTCGAAGGCCGGCTGAATGAGGCGAGCACACAGACCGATGGCGGTCGACGAGGACGTTCCTCAGCACTGAGGATGAACTCTCATGTCACGTGGTTCTTAGGGAGGTTCTGTGTGGTCCATCTCTCTTCTACCTTCTCTGAGATGCAGCGCAGCATGTTGTATATTTCGGAGAATATCTGAAACCACTGCCCGAACACGCCATCCAGAGTCACTGATGGAAATCCTAAAACTCATTTTATGGCTTTAAAGAAACTGCAAACAGCCTTTTGAGGATATTTGGATGTTTGGGTTTTTAATGCTGCAGGAAGTTGAAGCATCATTAGAATAAAAGATGTCCGCCCTCTCCCCGTGTAGCGGAGCTGTGCTGTGCGTCACCATGAGCGCGAGCGGCGAGCAGTGCTTCAGCGGGGGCGTCGACGGCACCATTCAGAGCTGGAACACCCCCAACCCCAACATCGACCCCTACGACTCATATGGTTGGTCTCGGTTGTGTGAAAGCTGTGGCTCTGTGTCGACGTGTCAGTGTGTGATCACTCTCCTCTCTGTGCGTCCTGCTCCCGGCAGAGCCCTCGGTCCTGCGGGGGGCGCTGTGCGGCCACGCCGACTCGGTGTGGGGTCTGGTCCACAGCTCGGCCCACCAGCGCCTCCTCTCCTGCTCGGCCGATGGGACGGTCCGGCTGTGGAACGCCGCCGAAACCTCGCCGTGTCTCGCCATCTTCAACGAGAGAGGAGGTGAGAAACCGCTTCGTTTGTCTGTCCGTCGGCCGAAGTACGTCGAGGCGCTGCACGGTCATAAAAACATGTTGAGAGGAGGACAGAGAAGACTTTGAACGGAAAGGATAATAAAAACAGGAAAATAAACAGTTAAACTTTGAGAGAAAATGTAAAAAGAAGTTATGTGGGTTATTTATTGGAAAGCCACAGGCGTCCATTATCAAGAATTAATGGACGGCGTGGAGGCAGCGGAGTCCATTAAAGGGGATTATCCTGCTTATACCACGGGCACTGTCCAAGAAACAAATTAGGACCATTAAGTTATATTTTCATGTGTTTGGCAACCAAAGTCTAAAGTGTTTCACGAGCCATGACTCTGTTTCCATGGTAATGATGAGGTTTTGAATAATACCTGGATCAATCATCAGCATCCCATGAGGTTCTTACACTATGGAACCGTTCTTTAGATACGATGTGGCAACAGGAGATAACAGCTTGTAGATCCTTTTAGCTCAGCTGTTAGCCACAAAGCTAACATCAAATAGCCACAAAGCTAACGTTATGCTAGCAAGGTTCAACGTAAATAACATTGCATAAGGTTAACAGTCAGCAAACGTAATGTCACAGCACGTTTATCGACAGTAGCAGCTAATCACCGAATCAATATAAAGATTTTTCACAAACAAGCGAGCGTCTGTGTGTGACGTCACTGAAGCTGAGAGCTGAATGTGACGTGATCACTTTTGAGTTTTTCATCCTGTGGCCTTCAGAGGACCGGAGTCTTGAGTGGGTGGTTTGGTGCTGAGAGTTGGGTGTCATCAGCATAGAAGTGAAAGCTCTCGGTCAGAGTCCATCACTGTCAGATTTCTGGCTTGATCAGTAGGTTTTAAGCGCTCCGATCCTTCACTACAGTAAAAGTACTAATACCACACAGTAAAATACTCTGTTGCTGTAAAGTATGTGGGTGTATGCGTCCGTATGGTTGCGTTGGGCGGGTGCGATGGTCTGACGAGTCCCTGCCGTCTGTGTTTGTGTCAGAGCTGGGGGTTCCCACCTCGGTGGACCTGGTGAGCAGCGAGCCGGCTCACATGGTGACGTCTTTCACCACCGGCCACATCGGGCTCTTCAACATGGAGACGCAGCAGCTCGTCCTGAAGCTGGAGAGCGCCGGCCCGCCAGGTGAGCCCACCGTCCAATTACAGGCTTCCATATTTAAAATCCTGAATGTGTTCACCTGTATTTAGTTTCATCGTGTTGCGGCTGGTAGTCCGTCTCACTTCCTGTCTGTGGCTCTAACCTCAGAGCCCATTGGTTCCTCTTTTAAAAACACATCACAAATATGTAGTTTCATGTGTTTTTGTTTTATCTGAAACAGTTTCAGACAAACAGGAGGAAATAGTGCATTTGCTGGGGACTATTTTCAGAGGCGGACTAATCCACATTTGTGTGTGTTCATGTTGGTGAAGGGACATGTCAGAGCAACAGGGAGGCTCATGATGTGGGTTTTAAATGGTTACTCCAGAATTTGTAAACCTGGATCTTATTTGTACATATTTTGGTGTCTGAATGACTGGTACGTACAAAAAGTGTTGGAACTGGTCCAGTGGATCAAAACGGGCTGTAAAACCTGCAAAGTAATCCTTTACTGCACCTGATCACAGTAGGTCCACTAAAAGTGCTTGTTTGCTGCCACAGCAGCAGAGCAGCAGCTCTAAAATCCCTGTTTTAGTGAATGTAGTCTGGTGTGTGTGCTGTTTGTGGTTAAACCAAAAGGATCTTCCAGGTCTCTCTCTGTAGGGATCCTTTCCATGATGCTGTCACACACTTAGAATAACACTCTGAGCCTGTCAGTGGATCAAACAAGCTCTTTTAGTGGACCTACTGTGATCAGGTGCAGTTGTCCCAAAGGATCACGTTGCAGCCATTGCAGCCCGTTTGGTGGCTGCTGGCTGAGGTGATCTACTGGACCAGTTCTAGCTGAGGTGATCTACTGGACCAGTTTTCACTACCTACCAGTCACTCACACACTGTACTAGCTGTACTTTATTCCCATGATGCAGAGTCGGTGTGTGTGTTTCGCTTAAAGTGCTTTGAGTCCTGATGGACTGAAGATAATTGGTGTTAAATTATTGTCCTTCTCACGTCTCCCTCCTCTCACACACACACACACACACACACACACACACACACACACACACACACACACACACACACACACACTCAGAGGCTCCCTGCAAGATCAACAAAGTGCTGAGTCATCCCACGCTGCCAATCACCATCACAGCTCAGGAGGACCGACACATCCAGTTCTTCGATAATAACACAGGTAAGACGTCGCTCAGCTGCTGCAGACGGAGGCGTCACATTTAAAGGAACACTTCACCAATTCCACACGTCAGATTCCTCGTACAAGGCAGCTGCAGGTCCTTACAAAGTCTCCTAAAGAGGTATTAAATAGTCTTAAAGCCTGAGATATTTATTCACTGAATGCTGTAACGTGGTCTAAAATCCACTCCAGGAACAAAACACCTCAACATGTCTGGTATAGTCGACTCCATTATCACTAAGGACACACACGTCATTATTCACAGTAATAAATGTATTTGATCAAAATGTTCTTAAACCACCGACTGTCATCGTTCTGTACTTTTGAACTGGCAGCATCTGAATTACACTAAATTACAGATTGGTAGTGCGTCAGGGGAGAAATAATCATCCCAGAGAATAATAATAATCATTATTATTATTATTATTATTGCAGCAGTAATCAAAGGAGACACATTGGGCTCATTTTCAGGTCCATTCTTGTATTTGTGCTCCTGTTGGAATCAGTTTTACACGCCACACACGTGTTTTTGGACATCACGTGTTCTACTGCAGCTTTAAACAACTGATTTTATCCCTCACGCTGTGGTGAACCAGCTGTGTTCGTGTCCCGATGTTGACGATTCAGTCCGTCGTGTCTGTTTTTTTAAATGTCAGGTGATGATGAGGAAGACAGACACTGGATAAAACTTCATGTTTTCTCTACATCAGACGAATGAAGCTGGAATGAAGAGTGCATTTTTTCTTCTAATTCTGTTTTGACCTGAAGGTAAACTGATCCACTCGATGGTCGCCCACCTGGACTCTGTCACGAGTCTCGCCGTGGATCCAAACGGACTGTACCTCATGTCTGGAAGTGAGTTCTGTTCCTACCTGCTGTCTGCTGGAGAACTTAGAAATAAAACCGAGGATATTTAAAGGAGAACTCTGGTACTTTTAAACCTGGGGACGATTTTTACATGTTTTGGTGTCTAAATTATTAGTTTAACCACAAACAGCTGTTATATCGCTGTCTTCAAACACACCAGACTCCATTGAGAAAAAGAGTAATTTTACCACACAGAGGACAGGAACTGCTGCTCTGCTGCTGCCTCCATCAGGTAGTTTCTTTATGTTATTGTGGGACTTTTGTGTTTTAAAGGATTTGTTAGGATCCCACTAAATATGTGTGTAACTCATGGAGGCAGCAGCAGAGCAGCAGCTCCTGTGTCCTGTTCTCTAAAATCCCTGTTTTAGTGAATGTAGTCTGGTGTGTGTGCTGTTTGTGGTTAAACCAAAAGGATCTTCCAGGTCTCTCTCTGTAGGGATCCTTTCCATGATGCTGTCACACACTTAGAATAACACTCTGAGCCTGTCAGTGGATCAAACAAGCTCTTCTAGTGGACCTACTGTGATCAGGTGCACTTGTCCCAAAGGATCACGTTGCAGCCATTCTACTGGACCAGTTCCAACACTTTTAGTACCTACCAGTCACTCACACACCAGGATGTGGACAGAGAGGACTCGGGTTTAAAAACACCAGAATCACCCTTTAAGTGACAGAAACAGAATTGTGATAATTTTGAATGGAGTCTGGTTGTTGTGGCGTTGCAGAAACGCTGAATGCATTTTATGGCAGCATGAATGAAAGTAAAATAAAATAAAATATAGCTAAATAAATAAAGGTGGTTCTGGCCACATATTTTGTTTATTTATACTCAAATAATCCAACAAGAACTGAACCAGGATTCATCAAGATCCAGAGTCAGACTCCATTCACTTTGTTTCACTTTGAGACCAATAGAGTTTCATCTCATTTCACAGCTTCCTCATTGTCTCTCTCTCTTCCTCCAGGTCACGACTGCTCCATCCGTCTGTGGAACATGGAGAGCAAGACGTGCATCCAGGAGTTCACCGCTCACCGTAAGAAGTTCGAGGAGTCCATCCACGACGTGGCGTTCCACCCCACCAAGTGCTACATCGGCAGCGCCGGGGCCGACGCGCTCGCCAAGGTCTTCGTATGACCTGAAACCTGAAACTGGACGGGCGGAGTCACAGAGAGGAGGCGGTGAGATGGAGGCGCTTCGTCTCCACCTCCGAGTCCGGATGAGGAAGCAGGAAGCTGAAGGTGACGGTGACCCCGGACTGCTCCTTTAACATCTGACAAATATTCCTCCCCCACCCACCATCCCTTGGACTTAGGCTGGCCCGGGTCCCGAAACAAACAAACCTCTGGATGAGACACGAATGAAACAGGAAGTGGCAAAAAAAAATAAAATAAAACCAGGAACTCTCGGTACATTTTACTAAAGCTGGAATCTTTTTCTTTAACAGACGAACTCTCTCCATCATCTCTAACCCCGAACACCCCCACAGGAAACACTCCCCCCCCCCGTCTGCTGCTGATGCGTTGAAACGTTGTTCATGAAAATGTGCCTTTTTTCTTCAGAGCATAAATTCTTTTAGGTATTGAGGGAAAGAAGACGCGGGGGGGGGGGGGGGGGGGGGGGGGGGGGGGCAGGGGGGCGACGAAACGAGCAAAGAAACAACCCAGTTTAAAGAGAAAAAGATCCGATTGTGCGTCGTGAGCGTGAAGAAAGAGACTCGATCCCCACGTTTCTGATCAGAAGATCGTAATTTCACCTCCAGGCGACGTTTTTACGTTTAAATTGATTTGATGTGATTTTCATTATTTCCTGTTCAGACAGAAAAACTAAAACATTTTGGTTAGTGGCTGCGGCCTGAAGAGGACCGAATCAGTCTGGTGTTAAGTTGCTTCAGAGTTTCATCCTGTGAACTCCCACGCAGAGGAGCTACGGGGGTCAAAGGTCACGTGACCCCGCGCTGGACTGGAGGCGGGGCTTGTGCTGGGCGGACAGTCGTGGTGACGGAGAGCTGAGCGTCGACATTTGGAGAGTTTCATTTCAAAATCGGGGTGAAATAGGGGCGGCTCCACTGGCTCCAAACAGGAAGTGTGATTGGATGGAAGTCAATGAGGAAATGAGGAGACTTCTCTCCTGATTTATCAGCTCAGTGAACAGTTTCTGCTCTCAGTCTCTAGTTTACAGTCTTCTTCAGTTCATTTAGTAAGTGATGGTCCATTTAGAGGAGGAAGGGGGGGCGGGGCTTTAGGGTGGGGCTACCTGCTCACTGACCAATCAGAGGTGGGCCATGCCTAAACTTAACCAATAAGATGCGGTAGAAAAAACTGGTGTCACTTCTGGCTCCAAAATCAAGATGGCGACTTTGAAAATGCCAAACTCTTGGCTTCAAAACGCGTAACGTCCACCTCCAACACGTCAGATCAGCCGTTAGAAATGTTAAAGAATATTTTGGAATAAACAAATAAGTATTTTTAATTGTTGTTTGGGCGTCACTGTGCTGCCGAAGCACACCGAGCTTTTAAAGTCCTCCACATTCACACCTGAGCACCAGAAGCTCACAAACACACCTTCTTCTGGAGCTCACCATCAGTTCCCCACAGCAGAGTGTGTGTTTGTACTCAGAACCCATCTGGTCACGTCGTATAAAGAGCGATACATGTTGTAAATGCAGGACTTTCACCCTCTGAGAGCAGCTGTCACACTTTAGACTTAATAACTTCAGTTTGATTTCATTATAATCAGTTTTCAGCTGCGGCTTGGTTAGGTTTAGGCACCGAAACTACCTGGTTATGTTTAGGAAAAGTTGATGGTTTGGGTTTGAATACACCAAATGCAACTAAACAGGGTACATTAAACACTAAATATCTTCTTTCCAGCATTTTCCAGGGTGTAAGCAGCCACACCGGCGGCTGAAAACAGCATTGCCTTTTTCTCTTTTTGCCATTTTGAAATGAAACCCTTCGGTGTGTTTGGTTTGCGGTGCCGTGTTGGTAGTGATAGCTGTAATATACTGTGCCGAGCCTCCGCCTGCTGCTGCTGTGTGACTTTCTGATAGCTGTAGACCGAACGAAGAGCTTCTGGAGGAGAAAGAAAACAAAGAAATATCTCGTATTTGAATTCCTTCTGATTCGGCAGGTTTGATCAACATTGTGACGACGACGACGAGGCTCGACGTGAAAACCTGCTGCTTTGTGTATTTAAGTATTTATTACTACTTTTAAACGCCAAATTAAAGCCAAAAGATTGAACCGAGATGAAGAGATGCTTCCTACTAAACCTGACACGGTTGTTGCTAATGCTAATTAGCTCGTTGTGTTGTAAAGTTCCCAATCTGCACACTAGCTGCCCTCCAGATTTGTACATGCTTTATACGCTGACTGCCTGAAAATATTGTATTTTGTCTAATTATTATTATTATTTGGAGCGATTACTAGTTTTTTAAACAACTCTTTGTGTTTGGTGACAGACTTGTACAATACAGGTAGATATTTTTTTTAAAGACGTTTTCTCTGTTTTACTTGAAAAGTGAAGTTTGTTCCTTTGGGGCTTCTGCTGGTGTCGTAAGAAGTGCATAAACATGACTTTACCTCTCAGCACTACATAACACTTTGTTTTTGCTTTTTACCAAATGATCATCTCAGACATGCAGCTGTGTTTGTGGGATGGAGGGAAACTTTTGGGGAATCTGTGTTGCTTTTAGCGTAAATTCAAACGGTGTAAAAAGGGTAAACAGATGTGTGTACAGTTTTTGAGTATTAAAGCAGATCTATTTATAAACCCGATGTAATTAAGGGACATTTTAACCGCAAAGTGAAAGTCAGCGAATCATTTATTGACTTCTACTTCTACGCTACTCGTGTGACGAGCGGCTGCAGCTTCCACTCAGCTCTCCTGTCAAACTACGTAGAATTAAACCATCGAAGGGGAGCAGGTATTTATAAACCTGAGCCCTAGTTTTTTCTTACATATTGTGATCTCAAAATGACTGGTAGGTAGTAAAAGTGTTGGAACTGGTCCAGTAGATCACCTCAGCCAGCAGCCACCAAACGGGCTGCAATGGTTGCAACGTGATCCTTTGGGACAACTGCACCTGATCACAGTAGGTCCACTAAAAGAGCTTGTTTGATCCACTGACAGGCTCAGTGTGTTATTCTAAGTGTGTGACAGCATCATGGAAAGGATCCCTACAGAGAGAGACCTGGAAGATCCTTTTGGTTTAACCACAAACAGCACACACACCAGACTACATTCACTAAAACAGGGATTTTAGAGAACAGGACACAGGAGCTGCTGCTCTGCTGCTGCCTCCATCAGTGATTCCACTGATGGAGGCAGCAGCAGAATCAGATTCAACACAATATTTGTGTGACACACAATAACACTAACTAACTGATGGAGGCAGCAGTAGAAAAACAACTCGCATGTCCTGTTCTCTAAAATCCCTGTTTTAGTGAATGTAGTCTGGTGTGTGTGCTGTTTGTGGTTAAACCAAAAGGATCTTCCAGGTCTCTCTCTGTAGGGATCCTTTCCATGATGCTGTCACACACTTAGAATAACACTCTGAGCCTGTCAGTGGATCAAACAAGCTCTTTTAGTGGACCTACTGTGATCAGGTGCCCAGATTTAGAAATAAGTGACAAAACCAAATTGGTGATGATTTTGAATGGAGTCTGGTCGTTAATCTTAAATCTTACAACACCTCTGTTATCATAAAGGACATTTTGTGGCAGCATAAATTAAATAAACCATAAAAACACCAGACTCTGTTCACATCCCTCTACTGTGTTTCACTTTGAGATCAACAGAGTTTGTTGGCCAATAACTGCAGCTCATTTTACATTCTGATTATGAACCTGTTGACCATAGAGCGCCTCAGTATCCAAATGTTGGACTCGCACTACATCAGCAGCAGCACTAACCAGTAGTGATTCAGTCGGCAGCTGAACTCTGAACTCAGTCGGACTGTTTTGTCGTCTTCAGTTGCCAAAAGCAGAACTGAAACCTGAATAAAAGCCGCCGTCGGGTCCAGTCTGCCTGTAAGTTATTGTTGTTCTTTACTGTGCACAGTGAAACTATTAAAGAGAGACTCTAGACGCTAACTCGGCTGTACATAAAGTACATAAAGTACATACAGATGTTGATTTATTTCTTCATTGTTGGTGTTTTTGGGTTTTGTTTTTTTTTCCAAAATGGGAGAGTGACAGATTTATCAGTAACAACAATAAAGGATCATGTTGAACATCACGTGTTCGTTTATTCTGAGGTCGACACGGATGCTTCTTTGTTTTCAGCATCACACATTATCTTCTATATTATATAAAACACGCTTCAATCATGAAATACATGTGTAAATATAACATAAGGACAAAAAGAGATCATTCAACAAACGATAGTTATTAACGCTAAAATAAATGGTCTAAACTCAGGTAGCTTGACTCACTGAATTTTTAAATTTAGGCTTAAATTCAGTGAGGGAAAGATTATATTTCACTTTGATTATTGATCTCCAGAGGGGAGATGTGGTGTTTGCAGCAGAAATCATTTCAGATAAATTGAAAAAAGCAAAACAAATAATAATAATAATAATAATAATAACATGCTGAAATAAACGTCCTTATTTGTCACAGTGGGAACTTTTCTCTTCTTTTACTGTGAAAGTTTCTACAATTTAATTCAATTAAATGTCACTTTATTCTAATAAAATTCTAATCAGCTCCCATTTGCTGTTAAAGATTTTAACTTTAGTTCAACTCACCTTTATAGAGGTGCGCTGAAAGCGTTTTCTTCTCTTTTTTTTTCAAAACAGGTGAAAAATAGCAGAAGCAACATGTTTATCAGTGTTCACGTACCCTTATGAAGTTATTTGGCCTGGAGGATCTCTAACAGAAAATAAATAAATATAAAACATGAAAAATGAAATAAAACAGGACAGAAATTACATTTGTGATGAAGCACAAAGACATTTTATGGAAATATAACTCATAAAAGTAGAAACAGTGAGTTTAAACTAACAGCAGGGTGTAATGCGGCCTTCGGCCTGCGGGGGGCAGCAGGGCGCCGCTAGTGAGCTGATTCTGCTGCAAACATTAGCAGAAGAAGCTAACCAGCTAGCTAGCTAGTGTAAACAAAGCTGAGCCGCCAGTCTGACAAACAACCAACAAACTGGTGACCAGATGTGATCATCGGTGCCTCTGGCGGCACTGAAGTGAGTGGAAACTGAGATATTCACCAAATATCGGACCGACAGCGGTGGAATTAACTCGGAAAATGACCTCATAGTTAGTCAGCTAACTAACTAGCATACAGATGCTAAATCTAACAGTTAAAATAAAGCTCCGGGGTTCCGACATTCAGTTAACAGTTAACTTTTTATTTCAGGCCGCAGTGTTTTACTGAATATGAGCCCACTGCTGCGGGGTTTTAGCCCTGCAGTCACTCTCCTGTGGAGGACTTTGGCGGTGTGCTAGCTTGGCTAACGCCGAGTTAGCTCAACGAGCTTAAAATGGTCAGATTTTTGAATGGGGTTTGGTTGGTGTTTTCTGTGTCTCATTATGAGGTGACTCTCTCGGCAGCGCTCCGCGAGCAGCAGCAGCAGTTCGGCCCCGGTTCTGCCATGACCCGGCCTGCAGTCTGACTGGACCCTGATAATGGCTGCAGAGCTGTTTCCCACTAAGAAGCTGGTCCCCTCCGCCTCAGCGAGCAGCACCACCTCCACCTCCATCCAGCAGTACCAGCAGAACCGGACCAACAACAACACCACCACCAGCAGCTGCTGCAACTGGCAGGGTCTGTACCCGACCATCCGAGAGAGGTCAGTCTGATCCCACACACACCCCCACACACCCCCCCACACACACACACACACACACCCCACACACACACACACCCCCACACACCCCAAACACCCCCCCCACACACCCCCACACACCCCACACACACACCCCACACACACACCCCCACACACACACCCCATACACCCCCCCACCTTGGTGGTCAGTGTGCTCCTCCTGCCCCCATCAGCCTACACGTCAGCAGGTTCTGCTTCAGCTAGCTGAAGTGTCCCAGCAGTACAGGTAGTACTCTGTACTCACAGGTAGTACTCGGTGCTCACAGGTAGTACTCGGTGCTCACAGGTAGTACTCAGTATTTTCACAGTATTACAGAACCAATCAGTAGCTTCCTGTTTTGGACTTCCTGTCACCTTGACATGACTTCAAATACTACTACTGCAGTATAATACTACTGCAGTATGATACTACTACAGTATAATAATACTACAGTATAATAATACTACAGTATAATACTACAGTATAATAATACTACAGTATGATACTACTACAGTATGATAATACTACAGTATAATACTACTGCAGTATGATACTACTACAGTATAATAATACTACAGTATAATACTACAGTATAATAATACTACAGTATGATACTACTACAGTATGATAATACTACAGTATAATACTACTGCAGTATGATACTACTACAGTATAATACTACAGTATAATAATACTACAGTATGATACTACTACAGTATAATAATACTACAGTATAATACTACAGTATAATACTACTACAGTATGATAATACTACAGTATGATACTACTACAGTATAATACTACAGTATAATACTACAGTATAATAATACTACAGTATAATACTACAGTATAATACTACTACAGTATAATAATACTACAGTATAATACTACAGTATAATACTACTACAGTATGATAATACTACAGTATGATACTACTACAGTATAATACTACTACAGTATAATACTACAGTATAATACTACAGTATAATAATACTACAGTATAATACTACAGTATGATACTACTACAGTATGATACTACTACAGTATAATACTACAGTATAATAATACTACAGTATGATACTACAGTATAATACTACTACAGTATAATAATACTACAGTATGATACTACAGTATAATACTACTACAGTATAATACTACTACAGTATAATACTACAGTATAATAATACTACAGTATGATACTACTACAGTATAATAATACTACAGTATAATAATACTACAGTATGATACTACAGTATAATACTACTACAGTATAATAATACTACAGTATAATACTACAGTATAATACTACTACAGTATGATAATACTACAGTATAATAATACTACAGTATGATACTACAGTATAATACTACTACAGTATAATAATACTACAGTATAATACTACAGTATAATACTACTACAGTATGATACTACTACAGTATAATACTACAGTATAATACTACTACAGTATAATACTACAGTATAATAATACTACAGTATGATACTACAGTATAATACTACTACAGTATAATAATACTACAGTATAATACTACAGTATAATACTACTACAGTATGATACTACTACAGTATAATACTACTGCAGTATGATACTACTACAGTATAATACTACAGTATAATAATACTACAGTATGATACTACTACAGTATAATAATACTACAGTATAATAATACTACAGTATAATACTACAGTATAATAATACTACAGTATGATAATACTACAGTATGATACTACTACAGTATAATAATACTACAGTATGATACTACAGTATAATACTACTACAGTATAATAATACTACAGTATAATACTACAGTATAATACTACTACAGTATGATAATACTACAGTATAATACTACTACAGTATAATAATACTACAGTATAATACTACAGTATAATACTACTACAGTATAATAATACTACAGTATAATACTACAGTATAATACTACTACAGTATGATAATACTACAGTATGATACTACTACAGTATAATACTACTACAGTATAATACTACAGTATAATACTACAGTATAATAATACTACAGTATAATAATACTACAGTATAATACTACAGTATGATACTACTACAGTATGATACTACTACAGTATAATACTACAGTATAATAATACTACAGTATGATACTACAGTATAATACTACTACAGTATAATAATACTACAGTATAATAATACTACAGTATGATACTACAGTATAATACTACTACAGTATAATAATACTACAGTATAATACTACTACAGTATAATACTACAGTATAATAATACTACAGTATGATACTACTACAGTATAATAATACTACAGTATAATAATACTACAGTATGATACTACAGTATAATACTACTACAGTATAATAATACTACAGTATAATACTACAGTATAATACTACTACAGTATGATAATACTACAGTATAATAATACTACAGTATGATACTACAGTATAATACTACTACAGTATAATAATACTACAGTATAATACTACAGTATAATACTACTACAGTATGATACTACTACAGTATAATACTACAGTATAATACTACTACAGTATAATACTACAGTATAATAATACTACAGTATGATACTACAGTATAATACTACTACAGTATAATACTACTACAGTATAATAATACTACAGTATAATACTACAGTATAATACTACTACAGTATAATACTACTACAGTATAATAATACTACAGTATAATAATACTACAGTATAATACTACAGTATAATAATACTACAGTATAGTATTACTGTACTACAGTTTGGTTTTCTTTGTTTCCTTCTTGAACTAAATGTCGTTGATTCTGTTTCCTCGCAGGAATTCAGTCATGTTCAACAATGAGATGATGGCAGATGTTCACTTTGTGGTCGGGCCGCCTGGAGGGACGCAGCGAGTACCAGGACATAAGGTACACACACACACACACACACACACACACACACACACACACACACACACACACACACACACACACACACACACAGACAGTTTTGCAAAATACAAAATAAATGTATTAACTACAAATCGTCTGTTAGCGTGACAGACACATAGAAAGTGAACAAGCCAGAATCAAACTGGGAACTTTAGCCAATAGAGCTAACAGAGCTAATAATGCTAAAAGAGCTAACAGAGCTAATAATGCTAAAAGAGCTAACAGAGCTAATAATGCTAAAAGAGCTAACAGAGCTAATAATGCTAATAGTGCTAACAGAGCTAATAATGCTAAAAGAGCTAACAGAGCTAATAATGCTAATAGTGCTAACAGAGCTAATAATGCTAAAAGAGCTAACAGAGCTAATAGTGTTATTAGAGCTAACAGACGCTAAAACAGCTAACAGTGCTAACGTGGAGCTTATAGTGCAATCGGAGCTAACAGTGCTAACAAAGAGCTAACAGAGCTACTGGAAGTTAGCGGCTCAACCGTGAACCATTTACCCACCGGCCAACCTGGGGGTGATTCCTTTTGAGTCAACAGAGGCTGAAGACACAAGAACAGAGTGAAAAGCTGCTGTGGATGTTCAAGGATTAGTTTGTCCCTTCGTATGAATAAATAAATAAATGAATAAGGTCCGTCAGAGATCAGACACAAATGTGTGTATTTTACAACTAGTCCACATCAGAAAGGTCTCGTCTCTCACGGCGTCCGTGTTGTTGCTCTGTCCCGTCAGTACGTCCTGGCTGTTGGCAGCTCGGTGTTCCACGCCATGTTTTACGGAGAACTGGCCGAGGATCAGGACGAGATCCGGATCCCTGACGTGGAGCCTCCCTCGTTCCTCGCCATGTTGAAGTATGTCGGCCTCTGATGGGACTGTGACACACACACACACACACACACACACACACACACACACACACAGTCATCAACACGCTTCTTAATAAGACAAACACCAAGACAAAGTGTCTCCACCTCCACAGGTATATCTACTGTGATGAGATCGACCTGTGCGCTGACACGGTGCTCGCCACCCTCTACGCCGCCAAAAAGTACATCGTGCCTCACCTGGCCCGGGCCTGCGTCAACTTCCTGGAGACGAGCCTGAGCGCCAAGAACGCCTGCGTGCTGCTGTCTCAGAGCTGCCTGTTCGAGGAGCCCGACCTGACGCAGCGCTGCTGGGAGGTGATCGACGCTCAGGCCGAGCTCGCTCTGCGCTCCGAAGGCTTCTGCGACATCGACTCCCAGACGCTGGAGAGCATCCTGCGGCGAGAGACGCTCAACGCCAAAGAGATGGTGGTGTTCGAGGCGGCGCTGAGCTGGGCCGAGGCCGAGTGTCAGCGGCAAGACCTGGCGCCGACGATCGAGAACAAGCGCCTGGTGCTGGGGAAGGCCATCTACTTAATCCGCGTCCCCACCATGGCGCTGGAGGACTTCGCCAACGGAGCGGCGCAGTCCGGTGTGCTCACGCTCAACGAGACCAACGACATCTTCCTGTGGTACACCGCCGCCAACAAGCCAGAGCTCTTGTTCTGCACCAAACCCCGCAAAGGCCTGGCGCCGCAGCGGTGCCACCGCTTCCAGTCCTGCGCCTACAGGAGCAACCAGTGGCGATACCGAGGCCGCTGCGACAGCATCCAGTTCGCCGTGGACAAACGCGTCTTCATCGCCGGCTTCGGCCTGTACGGCTCCAGCTGCGGTTCGGCCGAGTACAGCGCCAAGATCGAGCTGAAGCGCCAGGGCGTGCCGATGGGCCAGAGGATCATCAAGTACTTCTCGGACGGCTCCAGCAGCACCTTCCCCGTGTGGTTCGACTACCCCGTGCAGATCGAGCCCGACACCTTCTACACCGCCAGCGTGGTGCTGGACGGCAACGAGCTCAGCTACTTCGGCCAGGAGGGCATGACAGAGGTGCAGTGTGGGAAAGTGACCTTCCAGTTCCAGTGTTCCTCGGACAGCACCAACGGCACCGGAGTGCAGGGGGGCCAGATCCCCGAGCTGATCTTCTACGCCTGAGCCGGGCGGGAGGGAGGGCTGTAACTTGGAACGTGTGGAGACGAGTTCTCAGGAAGCTGTAAGAGGAGGGACGGACTCCTGAATTTACCGCCGAGACGCAATGGCGGTCGGATCGGACCATGAAGGCGGGACCGCGGGAGGCCGAGTCCTCGCGGTCCCTCACACCTCTGTTGTTGTTTTGTTTCCCAGCAGCTGTCGTTCAGTCGTGGTCGTCGCTGTTTCAGTTTCTGTTGGTTTAAGTTAAAGCAGGAATTATACCTCAATCAACATAAACGTCTCTGTTGATAATTAGAATAAAATACAGTAACTGTATTTTAAATTGGATAAAACACTACAGACATGCTTCTTTGGATTTTAGAGTCATATAAATGTCCTGTGTTTCCATCCGACAGTCCTGAGCACTGATCTGAGACACATCTGACAGAGCTACAGATGGTAAAGGGAGAGTTACCATGTCGTCACCGGTAACAGCTTTAAGTCTTTGGATGGTGTTTGTGCTTGTCGAGGAGCCGACACACAGACCTCCCAAATCTGACCAGCGGGTTGTGCATCTCTGTGTGTCAAGCAAGCTGATTGGTTGATCCAGTTTCCTGTTCCATTAAATGATAACTCTGGTATTTATAAACCTGCTCCCTAGTTGTACATATTATGGGTTCGAAGTGACTACAAAGTGTTGGAATTGGCCCCATAGATCACCTCAGCCTGCAGCGGGGAAACAGGCTGCAATTTAATCCTTTGGGACAACTGCACCTGATCAAAGTAGGTCCACTAAACCAGACTACATTCACAAAAACAGCGATTTTAGCTCACAGAACACAGGAGGTGCTGGTCTGCTGCTGCATCCATCAGTTAGTTTGTTTGTGTTTTTGTTTTACTTTTAGTGTTTTAAAGAGTTGGTGTGAATCCAACACAGCGTTTCTGTCACACACAATAACACAAACACACTGACTGATGGAGGCAGCAGCAGAGCAGCAGCTCCTGTGTCCTGTTCTCTAAAATCCCTGTTTTAGTGACTGTAGTCTGGTGTGTGTGCTGTTTGTGGTTAAACCAAAAGGATCTTCCAGGTCTCTCTCTGTAGGGATCCTTTCCATGATGCTGTCACACACTTAGAATAACACTCTGAGCCTGTCAGTGGATCAAACAAGCTCTTTTAGTGGACCTACTGTGATCAGGTGCAGTTGTCCCAAAGGATCACGTTGCAGCCATTGCAGCCCGTTTGGTGGCTGCTGGCTGAGGTGATCTACTGGTGATCTACTGGACCAGTTCCAACACTTTTACTACCTACCAGTCACTCACACACCAGGATGTGGACAGAGAGGACCCAGGTTTAAAAATACAGCACTGCTCCTTTACAGCCAAGCGAATGTCTCTGAATAAAACCTGTGTAATTTTCATTCAGTTTCACTGTTGATTAATTTGATCTTTTATTTTAAGAATCATTTAAATCCCAACGGATTGATGATTTATGATTTCATTGATTAATCGACTTATCATTTGAACACTAAGTACAAAAGTGACACATTTTGAGTGAAAGATATTAAAATGCACTCCTAAAAGCTTTTAATGTACAAACAAATACAATAAGTCAAACACTCCTCCACAATAAGAGTTTTGAGACGACCACAGAAGCAGTCAAGCAGTAAAAAGCTCCTTCGGCTGAATTTCTCCTCTTAGGACGTTCACACTTTTAATTTGAAAAGATTGAAAACGTTCCTGCTGTCGATGAAGGACTTTAAAAATCCTAATGAAGCTCTACTTTTGTTTTGAACCCGTGCAGGTGTTGACCGCTGGTGGTTTTGGTATTTAAAGCAGAGTAATAATATGTTTTATATTTGTAATTTGATCAGACTCCTGTGTGTCACTGCGGGTTTTGTACACTACTTCAGACAGACTCTTGACCTTCCTCTGGTGCTCTGGTTTAACTAAACCTGTAGACCCTTTTTTTTGTGTATTTAACAGAACAGTGTTCCTCAGACATCGCTCACACAGCTTTTATTTTGAAAAACACGACATCATGTTTGTACCTGATTTAAGTCTCAGTAATGTTGCAGTCGTGTAAATATTTCCGTGATTGTGTCCTGACGCACTTCTTCATCTACTCTCTCTGAGAGCGGATGAAAAAAACAGTTTTATATGATTCTATATTGAAGAAACATATTTTTGGATGTCTTTGTTTCCTGTTATCTGATTCCAACCAGAATGTGCAGTGAGTCAGTGGCCTTATGAATGTGTTGTGGTGACAAATTTGGAAATAAAAGCTTCAGTTAATCCTGAATTGTTGCTTATATTTTCTGTACATAATTGTTAAAGGAGAACTCTGGGCCCTGTTACATTATTTTGGTTTCAAAATGACGAGCAGGAACAAAAAGTTTTAGAATTTGACCTGTAGATCGCCTCTTAAAGTGCTGTTTGATCCACTGACAGGCTCAGAGTGTTATTCTAAGTGTGTGACAGCATCATGGAAAGGATCCCTACAGAGAGAGACCTGGAAGATCCTTTTGGTTTAACCACAAACAGCACACACACCAGACTACATTCACTAAAACAGGGATTTTAGAGAACAGGACACAGGAGCTGCTGCCTCCACCAGGCAGTTTGTTTGTGTTACTATGTGACCTCTGTGTTTTTATAGTTTAGTCTGGATCCAACACAATATTTGTGTAACACACAATAACAGAAACGAACTAACTGATCAGGTCAGCAGCTCCTGTGTTCTGTGAGCTAAAATGACTGTATTTGTGAATGGAGTCTGGTGTGTTTGCAGTACGTTCACTTTTGGTTCTTTTAGTATATTTAAGTACACTTGTACATGCATAAACGACGTGTTACCAGAAGTTTAGAAAT